>NW_019396106.1:98076-206078 GCF_000591075.1 Eurytemora carolleeae | reverse complement strand
CCCCCCCCCCCCCGGTGTTCGCCTCTGGTTAAGTCCTCCAATAGCGCCTAATTTCTGCTCAATTAAGAATTGGCTCAATGAAAATATCAAAGTTAACCTAAAAGATAAGTATCCGATTGATATAATTGATTAAATTTGCTAAGTATTTCTTTCATACTGATTAAAATTTCGATGTTTTTTTGCAACATCCTATTTTAAACATTTTTCACGTAAATAAGACCAAAAATATTTTTGCTGTTTCATAATTTGAACTTTGCACCGGATGATGTGCTGTAGACTTTTTGTACTCAAGAGCCCAAAACTTAAGACAGAGTATCGTAATGAAACCCAGTATCGGAAGAATCGGAATCCCGGTTTCATGAATGGGGTCAGGCTGTTTTGTAGATATTAACATCTTTGTTAAGAAACATTATTTTATGTGGTTTCTTTATAATCTCTTTTTGTTTTCTGTTTTCGTGAATTAAAATCTACGAATATGTAGACTGTAGAGACCACAAAAAGGAAACTCTCTTAAATTTCCGGTGTCATGCATGGAACGGACTCTTGCATGGGACGGACTCTCCCTAAAGTTTTAACCACTTAAACACAAAGTTAGGCTTAAAAAGCAATGTTATGACATTTCCGATATTTATTAATGTATTTTGATTGGAAAACACATTAAAATTATCTATGTCTCGAGTAAATATTAATGGTTTTGATGATTTGATAGGAAGACGACATTGAAGAGAAAATAACTTTTTGAAGGACTAAGTGCGTATTTAATATATGTTAACTAATAATTTGTATTGCTTTTAATGTCTAACATTGTGTTGAAATGGTTAAAACTTTAGGGCGAGTCCGCCCCATGCACTCGAATCCGCTTCATGCACTACACCTGCTTACAGTGTACACGGTGAACAAAGTACAATATTTATTTAAATGTACACAAAGAAAACTTGTTTTAAGTTTTGGGCTTGTCAACGTTACGTCTTTCACGCGTTGGTCACTTCAGTGTATTCGCATATATATAAAACTACACAGGTTTCACCACTTTTATGCAAGATAGTCAATAAGATATCGCAACGAGGCTCGCGCACGAATGAAAGGTCCATTCGGTACGGGGGAAGATCTGTACGTGTCTGACGTCACTGACTATCTATCTATCCCACGTCAGTTCTAGGACCCGTGTCCGATTCTCTGTGTCCTGTACCGGGTTATGACGTAGGCAGCGGACAGACGTTAGAATCACTAGAATTGTACGACTACCTTACCCTGTTCCAGTACCTATGCTGTTATAGAAATGTTGTAGGATTTTGAAAGGGAAAATTGGGACACCTTCATCAAACTTTAAAAAGCGCAAAAGATATTTCGAATTCCAGTTTTATCATGTTTTTATTTTGATCAAGGAACCTGAGTTTGAACGGCTACGAGAAATTCATCACGATACCAGGGTTCAGAGTTTAGCCTGGGGACCTAGAACCTCACAGCTTGTTGCTCCCAGATGTCTTCAATTCGCAACCAGTGGAACAGACCATAAACTCAGAGTATTCAATACAGATACAACACAGGTATACTATTATACATCTAGTGGAACATAGAGTATTCAATATACAGATACAACACAGGTATGCTATTGTACATCTAGTGGAACTGAGAGTATTCAATATACAGATACAACACTGGTATACTATACACCTTGTGGAACATAGAGTATTTAATATACAGATACAAGGCAAGTTAATTGCAGTTGTGTATACTCTACGTACATACCATCATGCAATATTATTTTGTATTTTGTGTTTGAAAATAAATACTATAACTATATTAAAACAAGTTCTCTCTGGGCGGAAATTGTAAACAAGAATAGATGCATCAGTGTTCGTTTAGAATCCGTGGAGGATAAAAGCATTTAATTTTGATAATTTTGATAATTCACGTAATAGTTACCTTTAACCAGAATATTTTATTGATTTTTTATGTGAAAGAGGAATCCTATGTTAGGCTGTGAAATCCGTCTTGTGTTTACATTACCGCCCATAGACAGTGCACTGCAGTACAAATCTTGTGGAACATAGAGTATTCAATATGCAGATACAACACAGGTAATACACCTTGTGGAACATAGAGCATTCAATATGCAGATACAACACAGGTAATACACCTTGTGGAACATAGAGTATACAATATACAGATACAACACAGGTAATACACCTTGTGGAACATAGAGTATACAATATACAGATACAACACAGGTAATACACCTTGTGGAACATAGAGTATACAATATACAGATACAACACAGGTTCTAGTATTCGACCGTGGAGCATTAAAGCAAATAAATTTTTTTTTTGGCCAAATTGTCAGATTCCGTGCAAATTACTTGGTATCTATGTAAATAAAGTATGAATCTCTGTCTGTTTGTTTGTATGTTCTAAGATTGTTTTTTTTATATAGTAGATTGAATATTTTAGAGAAATAATAGTTTCCAGACAAAGCTGGGTTCCCAAGTCAGTAACATAAATTCTGTTATTATTTCAATTTTGTTAGACTTGTTTAATTGTTTTTTATCTTTGAGAGAGTTTACAGAATAACAATTTTGCGAATATTTGAAATTGACAGCGGATAAATAGATTTTATTCGGAAATATATGTTTCAGGTGAATGTGAAGCTGTTCAAGGGTCACAGCGATTATATAAACGGTATTGTATTTGAACCTGAGTCTGGAGAACTAGTTGGAACCTGCTCAGATGATCATACAGCTAAACTCTGGGATACCAACTCAGGAACATGTCTTCATACCTTTCATCTTACTTCTCCAGGTTATATCACCCTTTTCAACAGATTTAATTTTGAAGCAAATTTTTTCAGATTACTTTATTTTTAACATGGACAATACAATTTACTTCTGATTTTTTTGTTTTTTAATTTCTCAACTCTTCCTTAAATCTCAAGCATGGTTCTTAATCAAATTGTTAAGGTGCATCTTATCTCGATCGTAAAAAAGGTTAAAAAATAAACATTGAGAATTAGTAAAGTCATTTCAAAAGTTATCATGTGGTAGTAGGATATCACTACAAGTCTTATTTGATTTGATTTGATTTTAATAACAATAACAAATTTTTAATTCTATTTGTCAGGTATGTCAGTGTGTTGGCATGCAGCTGAGACTGGTAAACTATTGGTAGCCCAGAAATCTGGAGTTATATCTCTATTTAACAGTACAAACTATGCTCCGATTCTCTCCCTAGACTGCTGTAGTTCTCCACTACTTGGAGCTGACTGGTGTCAACCCAACAGCATGCTAGTTGCTGCAGCTGTATTCTCAGATATTGTATATTTTGATCTCTCAAGGCCTAGTCTACCAACAGAGCGGAAAAGTCTGCATGGGGAAGGTGCTAGGATGGTTAAGTTCTCCAGGGCTGCTGATTCACTGGTTGCTACTATCGGTAAACCTGGAGCTAACCTAAAAGTTTCTCAGCATAGAGCCGGACTTGTGATTGTTTCCAACCAGAAGAAGATTGTTGGTGGTGGGTGCAGCTGGCATCTTCGTTTACCTTATCTGGCAGTTGGGAACGATAGAGATATTGATCTCTACAAGTTTTCATTATAATCTTGAACCTTTACCAATTAACAATGCTCGGTGTATTTTTTATATTTACTTTTCCAATTTTGGAATTAAATAAAAGTAAATATTTTTATTTTCAGATAAGATGGGGTCCCGAGGGATACCCTGGTCCCTGGCTGATCAGGCGGGTTTAGTAGTTCTAGATCTACTCTATAAGAAAGCGTATTCTCTAGAATATGATTACATGGTGGTCCTCCTGGAGGGTCTACCACACGATGCTCAAACATTTGAAGATAATCTTAATCTGTCAGACTTCGACCCTGCCGAGGTCATTCTCAAGTACTCGGCTAAACTAGAAGAGTATAAGACTGAAATAGGGAAGAAAAGAAAGGAATCAGGCAACAAGAAACACAAACTATTTAATCCGGACAGCTTACACAATTACGCATTTCCTACCGTCTTGAGTAGAGAGCATCCTATCCCTGACGGTGTAGATCGAGACGAATATATTAAATACAGGAAGTGTTTGTATTTTGACGGGATTAGGCAAACTAGAGAAGAACTGGTTTCTCTCCTTAGTCCTCCCGCCATAGATCATCTACACCAGCTCCTGGTCAGTATATACAGGAGAAACAAGGAACCAGTGGAGAAGGGGGTGTTCACACTGCAATCCATACTCATGACAGAGTTCACATCATCCTTCCTCATCACATCAGAAACCTTTTACAATAATTATAAACAGATTGGTGGGATAGGTTTCAGAAATATTGATACTAGGATGGGACCTACTATAATTAGGTCCTGTCTCCAGGATGGACGAAAACTAACCAACCTGGCGCTGGAGAGCGTGTGTACGGATTCCCTACTGGAGGTGGTGGGTCAAGTAGCAACCAATCTCAAGTACCTGAATATAAACCACAGCTTGGTTACTGATAAAGGATTAATCGACTTGGTCGGGATAAAGCTTGGTTCTACCGGAGTAAGACCTAAGCTAGACCGAACCTGTAAACCAAAGAATTTCCCAGTAGAGAAAATTGTTAAGAATACAACTCCGCGTTGGATCAAGATTCCGGGGAAAGGTGCGGTGAACCTAGTTCACATCGAGGCGAGCAAGTTAAACAGAATTCAATGGCCGACAGAACACTGCTCATACACTGAATATATAAATGTTCCTGTGGATTCAGGATTCGTAGCTCTTCTTACCTACCTTCCTAAACTGAGAGTTTTCATGACTGAAGTAGGCGGTAAGACTGTTCAAGCCTATATCCGAGGACGACAGAACAGAAAGAAGTATAAGACTGAACCCCTACAGCTTGAAGTATTGTCTGAGACCCGACCCACCACGGCAATCCTCGACTGTTTGGCGGAATATTGTCCAAACTTGACGGAATTGCATGTGGATTGGTCGGAATCGTTTGGGCAGCCCATGTCTACTCGGGAAAAATGGATTCCCAACCTTGGAAAGATCTCTAAACTATCACACCTGAGAAGCTTAAATGTTGATTTTCCAAGCAACAACCTACGTGATACTCTGCCTGTTATTGGAGCTAACCTAGTCAGTCTTCATCTACAGGTTAAACTTGCAATTTTTAACTTGTTATAGTACTTGATTTGGAACATTTTACTCCTCAAATACTGGATTTGGTCGGGTCGGCATTGTAAATCGAGCTGATGGGAGTTCAGGGACTGTCGTAATTTTAAATGACCTTCATTCTTTGTTTTTCTAGATTCTGAATCAAACAAAGCTTTAAGGGTAACATTCTTAATCAAACAAAGCATTAAGGGTAACATTCTTAATCAAACAAAGCATTAAGGGTAACATTCTGAATCAAACAAGGCTTTAAGGGTAACATTTTTAATCAAACAAAGCAATAAGGGTAACATTCTGTTAATCAAACAAAGCAATAAGGGTAACATTCTGAATCAAACAAAGCAATAAGGGTAACATTCTGAATCAAACAAAGCTTTAAAGGGAGTGTTCGCGAAAAATGAAAGGGGGGCTTAATGCGATATAAAAGCGCTTTTGATCGCTACTAATCTTACTTCTAGCTGTTGCGTCTATAAGGAGAAAATTGTTAAAAACGACTAATACCGAAGAACGTAGTGTCCATACAAATTCAGAAAGATGCAACATACGACTTGGACCGTAAAAAAATCTATTTAATTTCAAACAAATTATTCAGATATTACAACCTATAGTCATCGATTATCTTTCTTCAAACAAAGCAATAAGGGTAACATTCTGAATCAAACAAAGCATTAAGGGTAACATTCTGAATCAAACAAAGCAATAAGGGTAACATTCTGAATCGAACATGCCACACGACAAATAAAGTCACAGTTTACGTCTACAGTCTCTTAAAGAATGGCAACATTTTTTTTGAAAAGTAAAGATAATGATTTTAATTTCATGCGAATCAATATGATTTGCAGTAAAGATTCAAATTTCAAAAAAAATCTATTTTATATATTTGCTAAAGTGGTAAGCAATAAGCATGCTGTAATCAATATTTATGGAAATTGTTATGAATTAACTTTTTTTTAATGAAAATTATGAATAATTATTCGATAAATATTTTTTTTCAACATACATCTGCATAAAACATCTTCTGTTTAGGATATTATGACTTTCCGATACAGCTTAATAAAACAAATCAAAGAGAATTGTTTAAACCTGGAGAAGTTCTGTTTTATGATGACGAGCAATAACTTACTCGGAACCGGAGCTCATATAATAGTAGATAAGGACGTAGATCTGAGGTTGGAGAACTGCTCTAGGACTAATCCCAAGAGACTGTTTTCCAAGTTGAAAGAATTACATCTGGTTGGACCTCTAGGTTGTGATTTCGTCCGGTATACGCTCCACGGTTGTAATCATCTCACTTCTCTCACACTGGGTATAGAGTGGCCAGACATAACACTCTGCAACGTACGTCCAATCTCTAGTAAGGATCTCCTTGGTGAAGAATTTTTAAATGAAGTGCGCGGGGTAAACAGTCTTTCGGAACTAGAGCAGATACATTTCTTTGCTCAGCACAAGCGGGGCACCACCTGGTTGACAAAGGATTTTGCCATGTTTGTGGCCTCGGAATTCAAGAATCTAAAGCATTTTGGAACTTTCAAGTTCTGGAACTTACGTCATTTCGATATTCAGAGCCTTATCAAGTCGATTAGACAGATCAACAAAACCATCACGTTCGACGAGGATTTTAGCGAGGGAAGAAGAGATTGGATGAATGGGTTTATGAAGGATGACGAGGTAAGGTTACGCAAGAAACCTCCCCAGGATATGAGTAAGCTTGCTTGCAGCTGGATACCTTTGAGGCAGGGTGGAAATACTCTCAGTATACTGGATGAGGTAGGATTTTGGATATTGTCGGGAAGGGGTTAACTTTGGGATGCAAATTCTCATTCCCTCCCCCTAAATCATACATTTTTTTCTTCCTTTGCAAAAATTGTTTTTTTAAGTTTCAGTGAAATTTTTCAGTTTTCTTAGAAATTTCGAAAATCTTCCTTCTTATTTTGGATATTTTGTTATTCACTGTATTTTTGTGATTACGTATAAAAGTAAAAAAAAAACTCAAATATGCATAACGTTTATTAGGTAACTGATATGTTGGTTGTACCTGGAATTATCTGGGGAGAGAATGATGAAGATGATGAAGAGGATGATGATGATGATGATCTTGAGAATGAGGAGAATTCAGACGACGAATCTTCTGACTTCTCCGACAATGAGAACTTCGTCGTGGAGAATTTTGGTCTGGGAGGAATCCAGGATCCTTTCTGTGTTATCCAGTGATAAATATCTTGTCAGCATTATTTTCTATCTTGTCATATATTCACAGAATTTTTACATTTCTTTTCTAATTTCATGTATTTTCAGAGAGATGTGAAATGTGCCAAAAACGTTCAACTTAGTTCCCGTAACACTTAGTACAATATTTAATAGAAGAGAAGAGAGCCATGTACCTGAAACTAGTAAACCTTATCTTAATCTCCGCTGCTCAAGTGTCATCCTTCCAATCTCACTCAGGTTATTAAATATTAAGAAAGAATTTTGAATGGAAAACTGAACTAATAATGGATTATCATAAAGATGACAAAAAAAGCAAACAGATAAAAAAAATATTGATGTTTATTCATGTTAATTAATTAATTTTGGGAAGTCCTATCAGCCGATTAGCCACTCGAAGCATGTTTATTATAGGAAAAGATTTAATGTTTCTTTTTTTACTTTTTGAAAAATTTAAGAAATAAAAAGCATTGTCTGATTAATTGATTGACTGATACATTACACGTGAACTGTTTCAGAATCACATGAACTGCAGATAGCCCAGGGTAAACTGCAGTACGATGTTATCTCTGTGGATGCGCAAATGCCACGCTATGGAACGTGCTGGAAGAACGCGCTGACCAGCCTTAATAATGGCTGTAAGAGATTGGACGATGACATACAGAGCCGTCTAGCGTTGAACTTTGCCAACTGTTTCTTGGAGAAGGCTGGTTTGGAGACTTATCCATGCGAGAAGACGGATACAATCTCAACCTGCTTAAAGGGAATTGATAATAATGCGTTCACAACCTTCTCCAATTTCTTCACACACACTCAAAACATGTGCTATTTCTTACAATCACAGGTTATTAAATTAAAAATCTTTTAATAATTGATTTTTAAAGCTTACTTTCCACAGCAAAACCTTCCTTAAAAAAAAATTAATTATATGACACGACTTTATTTCTAGGTTTGGAAAGAGGAAACGGATAAAACTGTTGAAAGGTTAGCTGAAAACTCTGCCAAGGTTAGCCGCGGGCTGGAAATATCTCACAAGCTGCAGTCTGATATCTTGGAGGGTCAGCAGGTTACACTGGAGTACCACAAGCAGCTGGTGGAGAACGGAACCTATCTCAGCCAGGCCATAGAGGCCAGCAAGGATAATGTTAAGGAGATGTTGATCCAGTTCAAGACGAGTACAGACGAGCAGAAGAACCTGATATTTGAGGTGTTTGACCGAGTGTCGAGGTTACAGAATCTAGTGGTCTCCGAGGTTAACTGGTTGTATACAGTTGTGTTCTACGGTGCATGTCTGGTTGTTATATATATTGTGACAGCTACCAAAAGGACTGCAGACGCTAGGATTATTCTCTTTATTATCCTCAGTATTAATCTTTGTATGGAGAGAATAGTTTGCAACTACAGTCTTCCAACAGATCACACCAAGGTATATTTCATTAAGAAAATTATTTTCTCAAATTGTAAAAAAAACTTAGTTTTCATTTTTTGGAAAAATTGAAATATTTTCTTAAAAATCACAGATGTTAGGGGTCAAGGATCTAAAATTATGACCCGGGAGCCTTTTAATTGAAAACGTGTTTCTAATCAAATAAACTAATTTTTTGTTAGGTAGTGAACGAGCTATCTGAGACTGTTTATGATAGGATATGGTTAGTTCGACAGATCGCTATAGGAAAGTTAAATATTCTCTATTAGCATTCTTCGTGGACATTTTGAACATGTCCATTAGCCTATATCAAAATCGGTCAACTTAACGTACAGAGAAGAGTGGTAGCTAATGAGGTGCCCCAAACCAAGTTTTATTAAACAAATTTCTTTTGATCCTAAGGGTCCCTGCTCGGGGACCAGTGCTTAGAATCCGGATCCGTTGGATCCCGAAGATTTTGGCTTCCTGGATCCGGATCCGCAAAAATATGCTGATCCACGGATCCGGATCCAAGGGGTAAAATATCAACCAAAAACTGCAAAAAAACTTTTTTACTCCTAAAACCCAAATCTGAACTTTTGAAAAAAAAAGAGAGATTTCTGAATGGATGTATGATATGTCTAACTGTCTAGTTATATATGTCTGAGTATGGATGTATGATATGCCTAACTGTCTAAGTATATATGTCTGAGTTTGGATGTATGAAATGTCTAACTGTCAAGGTATATATGTCTTAAACTGGATGTATGATATGTCCAACTGTCTGGGTATATATGTCTAAGTATGGATGTATGATATGCATAACTGTCAAGGTATATATGTCTGAGTATGGATGTATGATATGTCCAACTGTCGAGGTGTATATTTCTGAGTATTGCATAACTGTCAAGGAATATATGTTTGAGTATGGATGTATGAAATTTCTAACTGTTTAGGGTCATAAAAAAAAGATTGTTTAATAAACCTGTCCTTTAGCACCTCATTAGCTACCACTCTTTTCTCTACCAAAAGTTGACCGATTTGATATAGGCTACTGGACATCCTGATTAACAGGGGTGTATATTTACTTGAAAAATTATTAACCCCCCCCCTCCTCCTCCTGAGTTAGTTTAATTAGGATTTTATTCGCTCGCATTGGAAAATAAATGATTTCAAGGGAAAAATAAATAAGTTGTTGGGTAAAAGATATTAGTTGTTGGGTAAAAGATATTAGTTGTTGGGTGAAAGATATTAGTTGTTGGGTAAAAGATATTAGTTGTAGGGTAAAAGATATAAGAGAATGATTTGGGATTAAAAATTATTATTAACTGTGTTTTGGGTGTATTACACTTACAGTAGGTAAATAGGAATAAGAACTTGGTAAATACTTTTTCTTTAATATTTGACTGTACTGCAGGGGTTTGTATCCTGGTACTCGCTATCTATGGTATGAAGTACAGGGACTACAATATCATCAATAACTCTCTTCTTCTGGAGATCAAGAAACAGAATCTGGAACTTAAACGTTCAATGGAGATGTTTCAGGTCAGGATTAAATTTTAGAAAACATTAATAATTACTGGATTGTTTCTAGGGACCCTCCATTCTAAGAGGGAATGTCCGATTCACTCCGATACCCTTGAAATCATTATCTGGTCATTAATGAGGAAGATAGTGCTATTTTTCTAGTTTATAAAGTGTTTAATTATTATAGTTCCTACAGTATAAATGCTCAAGTCATTTTAGTAGAGAAACCAAAATAACAAAGAATCTGTTTTCGATATTATAAACATGGACATGGATATCTAATTCATACTTGATCAGACAAAGTTTTTTTTATAAAACTGGGCAGGGTCACTTAAAGTTACGCTTACAATCCCTTCAAGAGAGATTTATCATCTTGTCGTTATAAAGAATTAATGAATATATGGAATAAGACGGCTGATTAAAAAGTTGATTTTATTGCTGTTAATGTTAATTTGTTTCTGGAATAGAATTCCCCTCTCCCTTTATCCCATATATTTGTATGGTTGTAAAAATGTTCGTATGAGATTAAAAAAAAGTGGTTCAATTGTTTAGGTTGGAAACAGAAGTATGCGAGATTTCCCTCAGGATGTTATCGACGGAATTAGTTCATCACTACATCCAACCTGGGCCTCTATGATGGCGGAGGATACAGGGTTCCAAGGGGACGAGGACGAGTACTCAGACGAGGACAGTGATAGTTTCAACTCCACCAGGACGGATACAACCTTTGATCCGTCCCGATGGTCTGATGATGAGTTTGAAACAGCGGAAAATAGTCGGGAGAACTCGGGGAATATTACACCAACAAATCAGGTAATTTTTTAAAAGATATCAAATAAATCTGTTTTATATTTAAAGTCGTTTCATGTAAAAAATTAACTTGTTTTCAGGAAATAGATTCTTCTCTCGAGGCTTTATCTGGTCGTGTTCTAACCTCTGTAGAGAACTATCCGTCTATCCTGGACTGCTCAGGGCATTCCGTTAAACCAGTCACTCAACCATTCCTTACTCCAAGAATAAAACGACCCCGAACTCCCCAGAGCAAAACCTCTACACCTACTCCGGACAGGGAGAGATACAACCTGAGATCCAGAACTCCGTCCTCTGGGAATCTAAACTCGAAGATAAATGAAGAAACTGAGGAAGACTTCGCGCTTCTGGTTCGAAAACAGCTGGGGACTTCCAAGAGAAACTTTGCAAAATGGCAGCTAGCTCTAAAGAAACAAAATCAAGATTTCTCATCCGATGAGAGTTAAAATTATTTATGTTTAATTTCAAATTATTTTAGTTTTTTGCTTATTAAACCATCTTTCATTCATCAATACTCGTACCTGTCAATTAAATAGTTTTTCGTCTTTCAGTTTTTAACAATATTACGCTTACATGAAATTATCTTAAATGAACACATTTTTTATAAATAGACTTAATTCAGAAAACGTTTGCACATTGCAAATATGGTATTATTAGTTTTATTGTTTCGTATTAATTAGTTATTTAGTTTATTTTATTATTAATGAAATTATATGTAATATAAAATGATTTTATTTCAATACGACTATTTTTTTCAGCTAAAATGGCCGAATATAGGGAGGATGATGACTATCTATTGGACGGAGATGACGATGATGACGATTATGAAATGACTCGACGACGACCTGGCGCGGAGGATTTAGATTTGGTTGATATAATAGGGGAAGACGAGGAGGCTGATAAACAGATGAAGATCCTGGATCAAGATTTAGGTTTGTTCAACCTAATATTTTACTGCCTTCAAGCAGTTTTGATCTAACTCGATCTTTTGCGGAACGTTTACTGTAACCTGACAATAATTAAATGCAATAACATATCGGTTCAGCATAGTTAGTTCTAAGAACTCGAGGATTTTCATTTCATAAATTGCTTTATCGGTTAAAAAAATATCAGGACTATCTTGATATTGCTTAAATAAAACAATACAATATAAATCTTATATAAAAGATATATTTGTTTTTGACAATGTTTTGTGCATGTCCATTGTCCACATGTAATTTAATTAGTTTTTCTTTTTCCTTCTATATTGGCAACAACAATAAAATGTTGGATGGTCTTAATTAAGTTAAGTAAAGTATCTTCTGTTTTTAGCAAAAATGTTTTATGCTTACAATTGATCGTGTGTACATAGTGTACTTTACACTGTACGGTCTTGTCGTGTATTATTGTATGTACAATTATACTGTACAGTTCACTACAGTACACACCAAATAAAATTTGTATTACTAGTGGACCTCGCCAGTAAAAGTATTGATATGGATGAGGGGAGTGATCCAGAGGATGCAAACCAAGAAGTAAACAAGAAAAATGAAACTGAAAAGATTGATAAACTGCTGGAAACCCCTCCGGGACTCAATCTTTTCCCTGTGGATCTTTCATCAAATCAAAACGGGTTCAAACATTTCAACCTAGGAAAGATTACAATCCTTTCAAGTATTTTTTATTTTTTTTTAATTCCTTTTTTTTTCCTTTTTTTACCTCTTAAGGTGAAGGAATTCAGATTTGATGCAAAATGATCTGTTTTATTCGTAAGCATAGAGTTTTCAATTGAAATGGTTAGTTTTTTATATGAAAAATTTGTATATAATCTAGAAACGCTCAGCCTTGAGAAGGACTTTGCGTACGGACGACGCGGAAAGTTAAAAGGACACGGATACTCTGACGAACATATTGATGAAATCCTCTCTGATAAACTCACGTTCATCAGGCACCTCATGCCTGAGGCCCAATCTGTTCTTCTCTGCGATAAAGCTGATTTTAAATCAATCATGGACTTCTTATTCTACTCAATAACAGTTTGCACAGAGAGGACACTCTCGGAGCTTCTGATCAAATCTTTCTTTGATTTATGCAAGAATTACGCCTTCTCGTGGAGACTTGATCTCAAACACATTATGACGGTTCTGGACAACTACGGGATAAATCCTAATATTGTTCAGGAGGGAAGGTGTAATGACGTGTTGGAAGAATATCGTATTGCTTGTGGCAAAGGTAAATTTCGGATTAAATTACAAACCTTCTACCAAGACCTAAAACGGAAACAGGTTGAGTTTACACCAGTACCTGGAGACAAGTTCACCTTCTGCCTTTACAATTTCATCCTGTTCGTCTCCGAGATATCCGTTGGTACACCCAGTAGACTGGATTTCAGAACTAAAAATGATTGGAGTGATCTTTGTGTGTTGATCTTTATCTTCAGTCTGCTGGGAACAGAACAGAGGTTTGTCACGAACTACCGAGTATTTGAATCAATCTCCAACATGTTCTTATATCACTTTGATTCCATCCCGGCTAAATATTGGTACTGTGGATCAGACAGAGAGAGTTTGACCGAGAAAAAGAGACACAAGTTCACGTCCTTGAATTTTCCCAAGTTTCTGGCATTAATGATCCATGAGTTCTATCCTGGGGAGCGAGGATCAGATGTAATGTGCTGGAAACCTGAAACTATGGGGAGATTGGAGCAGAAGACAGAGTTACAACAGAGGTTAAAGGATCTTCATCAGATGGAACATGGTCTTAATATCATTCATAAACTCGAGATGCTTCCCGCCTCCTACCGTGGAAACCAAGTGAAAAGATTCCTAGCCTTTCTTTACATGTCAACATGTCTGGACTGCGCCATTCCTCAGCGGGTAGTGTTTCCTTCTATAGTTGATGTAGCAGACAGTTCTCTTCTCTCCTCAACATATCTTAGAATATTGATGCACAAGAATTATTCCAGGTTTTCAGAAATCCTCGTTATTGTTAAGCTCTGTGACATGATTGTTGGAAACGATCTCATTACAGATTTCTCCAAGGACAAGGTTCCCTCTATCATCAAGGTTCGGAAAGATCTTCTGGAGAAATTAACTAAGAAGCTGCCGAGTACGAGTAGTGCTCATAAGTCTGGAAATATAACAATCCTGTTTCAGCTGAGAAATCATCTTCAAATTGTAATGCAGCGCTGGAATTTCGGCTGTGAATCATCATAAAACTTAAAGAATATTACGGAATGTACCTTTTTATCACATACTCAGATTATTAATTAAAACTTTGATATTTTCAGAAATTTATTTGTAAAATGGAACACAGTGATAGCGAGGATGAATCCTCTCTTACACAGGAACAAATGGAGAAACTGGCTCAGCTCCAGGTACAGATTCAAACAAGTTCGTCCGGCCCTGATAATAAGTACTAACTAAAAGGACTGAAAAAATACAATGAAGCACAGGTATTTAAACGGATAGGTTAATCATTGGTAAAAAAGATTCCCAAATGAACACTAAGAACACTTCCTGTAGCTACACCTACTCTACCGCCCTCATTCAAACCTATGAATTAACTTCTATCTTGTCATGTCAATGGGATGGCAAACTTGTTTTAGATGTTCAATAATTTAGTGCTTAGGATCCGGAAGATTTTGGCTTCCTGGATCCGGATCCGCAAAAATATGCGGATCCACGGATCCGGATCCAAGGGGTAAAATATAAACCAAAAACTGAAGAAAAAAAAATCTTTTTACTTATTTGTTAAAAAAATTCAGTAAATCTTAAGGAATTGACCTTGATCCGAATCCATTTTTTTCCGCATCAAAATTAAATGGATCCTAAGCACTGCAATGATTACACATCAAACAATATATTTTCATCTTGTTTGTTCATTGTAGGATCTAACGGGGATAGAAGATACAAATATATGTCGAGCTCTCCTGGAGAGTCAGGGTTGGGATCTGGAGAGTACAGCACGGGAGCATCTTGGGATACAATCCATACCCAACCATGAGGATGATCCTCCCCAACCTCAAATACAAAACCAGGTTAATAAATGATTTGTGACAAACAGTCCATTTTATGTGAAATAACGTGCAATTGAATTGTTAAATGTCACTTCTAGCTCCGTAAAGGGAATTTAAGCGTAATGTTAAGTGTTCATCAATGCAAAAGAAAAGAGTGCCCGATTTTCAATGGTACCCTTTAAACCTCTGACTGTTCATCGAGTAAAGAGAGCTCTGTGTTGAAATCTCTTAAAATCCAAAAATTCGAAAGGTTTCAGAGCATGGTTGGGGAATATAGCATTGCCATCTTTGCATGGAAAGTCACTTGAAACTACGATTTGATGTCTAAAAATTCCAAAAATAACCTTTGTAACTGACTCGAATGTAGATCTACGGCGATAAGCGATTATATCACTACATGGAAGATGACTTTTTAAAAGGTTTTTATTGTTAACAAGCTTTTTTCGTATTAGAAGTTTACCCGTAATCAAAGAGAATCTTTTTAATTGATAAATTCTCTTGACTCCTATGTTCAAGTGTATCCATGCTGTTTAAGAGCATAATTTATTTCAAAATTGAATTCCAAAGTCGTCTTCATTGTATTGATATAATCGCCTACCACTCTAGGAAAAGGTTTAAAGGGTTTGTCTAAATTTTACTGTGACGTATTAGGACAGCTCGGAAGCTATAGAAACTATTTTTAACAATAACAAAGATTGTAAACACACGTATTAGGTTTCCTGGGCAGGAGGGTTGGGACTTTTTAGTCATTGTTTAGTAAAGGTTGTTTGTTTACAATAAAACTAGTTCTGAGCTATCCTAGAACATAATAATAGAATGAAATCAAACCCTAGCTACCTCTACCTAGTTCTATTACTCCTCAACCTGGCTCATTTATTTGAAAGAATCCTAAAATTAAGGATGGTGAAATATTTAATTTTTTTCTATACTTAGGCTAGAGAAATGCCACGGCCTCAAGAACCTAGAGCAGTCTGGAGGCGTCCTGCAGGATTATTCAACCTTTTCTTATTTGTCGTCAGTTTACCTCTACGTATATTCACAAGCGGAGTAGACGGAGCTCTTAGTTTTATTTCAAGTATCTTCGGTTTCCCACCAAGAAGATCAGACGCTGTCATTGATCCTGTCGGTGATGTCAGGAGATTTAGTAACGAGTTCAATGAGAAGTATGGTTCCAGTCATCCTAGTTTCTTTATTGATAGCTACGCCAAGGTGCTGGAGGAGGCGAAGAAGGAACTCAAGTTCCTACTGGTTTACTTGCACTCTGAAGACCACCAGGATACAGACAGGTTTTGTAGGGACACCTTGTGCAATTCTCAGCTTGTCAATTTTCTTTCTGAAAACATGCTGTTTTGGGGATGCTCAGTTAGATATTCAGAGGGATATAGAGTTAGTGAGGCATTGAGAGAGAGTTCGTATCCATTCCTTGCAGTTATTGTGCTCCGACAAAACCGAATGGTTGTAGTCGGCAGACAGGAAGGTTGGATTTCTCCTGGTCGGTTAGTTGACTGGTTGGAGAAAACAATTCGAGATTTCGAAGCGTTTATAGTGGCGGCTAGAGCTGACCGAGACGAGAGGAATTTCAACCGGGAAATCAGGAGTGAACAGGAGGCAGCCTTTGCTGAAACCCTTCGGCAGGATCAGGAGAGAGAAATTGAAATAGTAGAAGAAGAGAGGAAAAGGTTGGAGCTGGAGGATAACAAAAGAAAAGACGAGGAATCAGAGAGAAGAAAACAGGTGGAGGAACAAGACAGAAAAGATTTACTCCGGCGAATGAAAATAGATTTGGTCTCAGAGATCCCAGATGAACCTGGGACGGATTGTCAGGATTCTATCCGGATTCTTATCAAATTGCCGGAAGGGCAAAGATTAGAGAGGAGGTGTGTATCAACCGTTGACTAATGGATTTAGATAAAGAATTTTATTTTTATTTTCTTATACAATCTGTATTTGAAAATATATATGTATATTTTTTAGGTTCCTACCCTCACATTCTCTTAAGCATATTTACTACTTCGTCTTTTGTCATCCAGACAGGTAACATAATCAGTTCCTTGTATTTCTCAGCCAACATGTATTTCTAATCTAAGAGATCTATAATCATTTTTGATGTTTCGATATTTTTTTTTTTTTTGATCCTTTTGATTGGTTTTCTTTAAAAATTTTACTGATAATAAGGGAATTCTATCTGATTCCTGGACGAAAAGTCTCTATTTGGATGTTTTACTTTGATTTATTTTGGATTTTTTTTTTCTGAAAATGAGATGAAAAGTCATTTTCCAGTTTTCCGGTTTTCCAATTTTCTAGTTTCTTATGTCGTTTTTCGTTGCTTTAATTTCTCTTATATTCATATAGATGAAAAGTCATTCAATTGCAACTATGTTTGCAATATATAATATAAAATATTTTTAAATTACATATTGCAGTTTTGTTCATGTTCACAATTTTAATTTAAAGATGAAAAGTCTGCAGCTACGCTTGCAAAATTATTGGATAAAGTCTTTGATTAAACCTTAATCAATGGAGAGCTCTGCTAAAAGCAACTCATTACACAGCAATAGGTACGAAGATAGAATGAGACAGTTTTTTTCTCTCTATGATTCTGCAAATGAGAATGCAAATTGAATAAAGTTGTTAAGAAGAATTTTTAATCTAAAATTACTTTCAACCTTCATAGACATTAAACAACTAGACATTTATTGTAGAATTCAAGTAAAATTCCTCTGCGGTTAAAAGTGCGAGAATTAAAGTCAATCCTTTAAAAAATATTTCTTCTATATTTTTTTAATCTATACGTCTTAATTCAAAATGCGTGAATACATGTATTAGTATTATTCTGGTACAAATACTCTTTCTCGCTTGAAAAAGTGATGCGTTTTCTCTAAAATAAACGTTGTTTCACCTTGTATCGTACATCTGTGATATTGTGATTTTAAAATGTCTTAAAATATAGTTTTTTGCATTTACAGTTTACTACCGGAAAACTAGCTTTGTTTATTTTAGTCCGGACGAGTTTGATATTGTTTATTTTAGTCCGGACGAGTTTGATATTGTTTATTTTAGTCCGGACGAGTTTGATATTGTGACAAACTTCCCTAGAAGAACTCTGGAGTGTAAACCTTCTCCGGGTTGTCCCGACCCACCAACTCTGATGGATGCAGGGTTCGGTAGATCTGAGATGCTCTTCGTCAACGATCTGGACGCTTAGGAGACAATTGATCTCTTTAATAGGTTTAATTTCATACGTGTATTTGCGATTTAGGATTTTAATTTATGTATAGATTAAGTTTAAATTAATAAGTCGGTTTTTATTCATGACATTTTTTAAATTGTCTTTAGGATTATGTAAATATTGGGCTAGGTTAAAAAAATTACGTGGACACAATTTGATTCACCGACAAAAAACGACACAGGGTCAAACGACAAAGGGTCAAACGACAAAGGGTCGAACGACAAAGGGTCAAAAGTGCGACAAAGGGTCAAAAGGTCAAAATGATAAAAATATTTTTTAATTTGAATCATAGGAAACTCGCAACCCTCATCAATTTTGTACATGGATCTTATATGTTAGACATGGATATAATTGACCATGTGGCCGCAGCGCTCGGCCTCCTAGCCGCAGCGCTGGGCCCAGAAAGTGTCTTAACTAACCTAGCCTGTGGCCGCAGCGCTCGGCCCCCTAGCCTGTCCTAGCCGCAGCGCTCGGCCCAGAAAGTGTCTTAACCTAACCTAACCCGAAATAATAATAAATAAATACTTACTGTAACAGATATCAAAATTTAAAAGAAATTTGCCCCTTTGTCGCATTTTTTGACCCTATGTCGTTTTACTCTTTGTCGTTTGACCCTTTGTCGCGCTTTTGACCCTTTGTCGTTTGACCCAGTGTCGTTTGACCCTTTGTCGGTGAACCCACAATTTTAATGTTAATAATTTTTCATTGGAGGGGCTCTGTCCTAGTAATCCCCCCCCCCCCCACCGGTTTACGCCCGTTCATCAATTGATTATTCTTAAAATGTAATACAATTTTCTATTGACATTCTATCAGTAGAAGGTGTATGTATGTCTTTCCTGTAATTGATACCTACGGTTTCTAAAATGTTTTCTTATCATTTAACATGTACTGGTACTGGTCAAAAGTTGATATCTTAAATATTTGGTCTTCGGTTTATTTTCAATTTTGAAACACCTGGTTTTTTCAATGTCGTCATTTAAGTTGCTAATCTTGTTTATTGGGATTCGCATTAAATCTAAACGAAGACGACCTGAGTTTAGTTTTGATAGTGTTCAGCGGAATTTTCAGTCACACCGCGCATTCCTGCTTCTGTCCACACGTGGAGAGCATTTAGTACTTCCAGAAAATTTGTTTTGCTGGATTCCTGATTTAGTTTCGAATGTGCTTTTGAGTTATTTAACAGTTACACAGCGTCTTATTGGGTTCATTGTAGTTGCAGAATTCAATGGTTTCCTTTTATGTTTCGTTAAATATATAATTTCACAAACTTTTTGTTGCGGTTTTCATGTGACGTCATTTTAGATTGATTTACTTTTGTTGCAGAAGTTAAAATGAAGGTTGAACTGTGTGCTTTCTCCGGGTACAAAATCTATCCAGGTCATGGCAGGACCTTGGTTAAGATTGACGGCAAGTCCTACAAGTTCTTGTCCTCTAAGACCCAGAAGGGTCATGATCTGAAGAGGAACCCCAGAAAGATCACCTGGACTGTTCTCTACAGGTAGATTTCCACAAGCCCTGAAGCCGAGTGACCTAATTTCATAGAAACGCTGTTTGTTTATTCTTTCTTGCGCTTTTCACCGCACTGGTCCCTTTATTACATTTTAAATGGGAGTTGAATTTGTCTGAGATTAACGTCAACAAATTTAATGAAACATGTTTATTTATCTAAATCATTTTGCCGTGTTAGTCTTCCTACTATCTCAGTATGTTTTCCAGTAATTAAAAATAAAAGATTATAAGTTCCAATAGATACACTTCATCCTAAGTGCTTGTCGCGTTTTCTCCCATTAGTATGTTGGCATATTTGTTAGCTATTTACGATTATAGTAAGATTTTACGGTTCAGTCATTGGTTACTTCCTAGAGAACGTTTTTTTTGGACATGGATCTCATGTAAAACATGGAAATAACTGGTCTTGTGGCCGCAGCACCCGGCCCCCTTCTCTGTCCTATACGCGGCGCTCGGCCCCCTAGTCTGTCCTATAAGGACTCTTGTTATTAACATTAATAGTGCCTTAATATTTTCTCAGGTTGTGTTTCTTCCAGGACAGGCGAGGGGGCCGGGCTTTGCGGTTACCATGTAGTAAATTGATTAGTCCACAAATTGTTCTCTTGTAAATTACCGAGTTTTCGATAAAAGTTAAGATTAAGCCCTTCCAAGTATTCATATTTTTGCGTTTCCCATGTTGTTTCTATATCTGCATGCATTTATTTGATTTCTAGGCGTAAGCACAAGAAGGGAATTGAGGAGGATGTTACAAAGAAACGTACTAAGAAGACCCAGAAGTTCCAGAGGGCTGTTGTAGGAGCTTCCCTCACTGTAAGTTTGAATATTTTGTTTTATGGAAGTTCTCCTCGATTTTCGAAATGTATTACATTTATAGTTTGTCTTATCATTAGTTGTCCCTATTCGTTGAAAACACTTCATGAAAGTTATCTTTAGACCAACCATTCCATTGCATAAAATGGCAAGTTAATACACTCAAGTGGGGGATTCCTAGCTGAAGATATTAACCCTGTTATATACATGTTTGCTCCAGTATTAAGGTTAAATGTAACCTTTTCCAGGATATTCTGGCCAAGAGGAACCAGAAGCCCGAGGTCAGGAAGGCCCAGAGAGAGCAGGCCATCAGGGCTGCCAAGGAGACAAAGAAGACCGCTAAGGTTAGTTACCAACGAATCATTGTCAAATGCTATACAATTCACATCCCAGAGGTCAATATTTTTAAGTTTGATGCATTGGAGTAAACTCTCAACCCATAATTAAGATTAATGCATTTACACCAATTCTTCTAGTGAACGTATGATTTAATCTTTTAATATACGCCTCTGTGGCGCATCCTTTGTATTCGTTCCTATTTGCCACTGAAGTTCCTTTCTAAAGTCGAGAATAATCCTTTGATTGTGAAGTTTGCTTGTTGAACTTTGGGTCGTTATTTTGAACCGAAAGGTACAGGTTCTGTACTCTTTAGTATTACTTTTAGTATAATTGAAATATCATTTAGTTAAACTTTTATATACCTTAATATTAATTTATAATATTTCAGCCTGCTGCTGCCAAGAAGGCTGCCCCCAAGGACGCTAAGGTGCAGAAGGCTCAACAGAAGGCCACCAAGAACGTGACCAAGGGAGCTCCTCGTGTCGGTGGAAAGCGTTAATATCTTCTTTGTCCTGTATTAAGCCTTTCGTCATATTTTGAATTGTCACATAATATTTCGTGATGTTTCAGAAGAAAAAACCACTAAGATGGGTCGCATGCACGCTCCTGGCAAGGGTATATCCCAGTCTGCTCTGCCCTACAGGCGTACTGTTCCCCAGTGGATGAAGATGTCCAGTGATGAGGTCAAGGAACAGATCTTTAAACTCGCAAAGAAGGGTCTCACCCCTTCCCAGATCGGTGTGATCCTCAGGGATTCCCATGGTGTGGCCCAGGTAATTATATAATTCATGTTTGATTTAACTGTTAAATGATGCCACCTGTAAACATTCCATGTATACGAAGAAATCGAAAACTTAAAACAAGAATTAAATGATTTAAGAACGAAAGGGGTAAATGCTTGAATATTTAGGTCAGGAGTCAAATGTCGGGGCCTAAGAACAAGCTTTTATTTGAATCGTTAATTCACAACAAGGTGTAGTGTGTATTATTTAATAATTTGTCATGTTCAGGTCCGTTTCATCACTGGAAACAAGATCCTCAGAATCCTGAAGTCTAAGGCCCTGGCCCCCGACCTACCAGAGGACATGTACTTCCTCATCAAGAAGGCTGTCTCTATCCGTAAGCATCTGGAGAGGAACAGGAAGGACAAGGACGCCAAGTTCAGGCTTATTCTGGTTGAGTCCAGAATCCATCGTCTCGCCAGGTATTTTTATACGACATATATTCAGGGTGGCCAAAATGTACGGATTGTACGGATTTTTATTTTGTAACCCTAAAATTGTACGGATTGTACGGATTTTTTTTCAAATTGTACGGATTGTACGGATTTTTATCCTGGAAAAACACCGGGGTTTTTTTTTTAAATTTTCACTCATTTTAGCAAGTTTTTCATGAAAATTTCAAAAAAAAATCTCGTCAAAATGAAGTTAGTTACACTTATTTTCTGCATTCTAAATAATATTAGATTGAGTAACGTTTCAATTGACAATCAAAATTCATTCATAATTTTCGAGATCCTAGAAGTGTTCATTTGAGAATATTTTCCAGAAGTGTTCATTTGAGAATGTGTTTATCTATCTGTCTAGCTATCTGTCTATCTATCTAGCTATCTGTCTATCCATCTGTATATCTATCTGCATGTCAGTTTTTTATCTTTTTATTTATCTGTTTATATATCCTATCTGTCTCTCTGTTTATCTATATGTGTATTTGTGTTATCTGTTTCTCTGTCACTGTCTATCTATCTGTCTCTTCATCAGATCTGAGAACATCCACTCAGGTTTCTTCCGTTTATCTGTAAATCTTTTCATTTTTAGTTCAATATTAACTTTCTTATAATTGAGTGTGCAACCCCTGTACCACGCTATTTTAAATTATATTAGATCCTAAATCTACACTCCACTCTTTCTAATTATAACTTAATTGTTTGGTTGTTAAATGG
Organism: Eurytemora carolleeae; assembly: GCF_000591075.1. Lineage (NCBI taxonomy): Eukaryota > Metazoa > Arthropoda > Copepoda > Calanoida > Temoridae > Eurytemora > Eurytemora carolleeae. Next base: position 183,170 of record NW_019396106.1, on the reverse strand, counting down.
CCTACACACTTATCTAAACAGTTTTAAAAATTAGAATCAGCGCTCTTTTGTTCTCTAGTTTTCTGGTTCTCCGGTTCTATGGTTCTCTGGTTCTCTGATTCTCTGGTTCTGTAGTCTATTATCTAGTTCATTAGTTCTCTAGTTCTCTGGTTCTCTAGTTCTCTGGTTCTCTAGTTCTCTAGTTCTTTGGTTCTCTTGTTCACTGGTTCTCTGGTTCTCTGGTTCTCTAGTTCTCTAGTTCTCTAGTTCTCTAGTTCTCTAGTTCTCTAGTTCTCTAGTTCTCTAGTTCTCTAGTTCTCTAGTTCTCTAGTTCTCTAGTATTCCAGTTTTCCAGTTTTCCAGTTTTCCAGTTTTCCAGTTTTCCAGTTTTCCAGTTTTCCAGTTTTCCAGTTTTACAGTTTTCCAGTTCTCTAGTTCTCTAGTTCTCTAGTTTTCCAGTTCTCTAGTTTTCCAGCTCTCTAGTGTTTAATAGTTTTATATCTTTGCAACCTTATGTGGTATACTTTTGTTATTATAAGCTGTGAATTCTGCCAGATTAATTAGGCTTCGTTTCAAAAACCAAAGGTTTTCATGTAGCAAAGATAAATGGATTTTAAAATTGAGTTTCTTCAGTTGATCTGATTTTTTCATTATTTCCGGGTTCTCATCCAAGCATTCAAATACCTACAGTAGTGTTTTTACTACCAGGAATATAGGTTGTTTGAGGGAACATCATTGGTTGCTGAGGGGGTGAGACAGTGTTGAATAATAATTTCAGAAATGGTTTTATTTTTCTTAAATGTACGGATTGCAGGGATGTTTTTTCGAAAATTGTACTGATTGTACGGTTTTTTTTTCGAAGATTGTACGGGTTTTTTTTAAATGTACGGATTTGGTCAAAAAAATGTACGGTTTGTACGGATTTTTTTTCGAAAATTGTACGGATTTCCTCTGAAAATGTACGGATTTTTTCAATAACGTTTTGGCCACCCTGTATTTTTTTAGCACATTTAAGCTGCTAAATATAAATGTGATACAGTTTTATAAAATAGTTGAGGGGAAAGTTCTTGTGTAAATATTGTCCCTAATGATTTACCGATCATTCTTCCTTTCATTGACATCTTTGCGCAGTGATACCTTCTAATTCTTCAGACTACTCTTAACCATTTATCTCTGCTCCGACAATACGAAAAATTACTGATTTTTCTACTAAAATCTAAAACTAACGACCTTTTTTTATATATTAATATAATTATCCTATGTAGAGTTGAAAAAAATTGTTAAAATTGTGCGTTTTTGCTTGACGCTATTGGATTTGTTATAATTACACTTTAAAGGCCCTAGATGTACCATTTTTAAAAAGTAGTTAAGCCCTGTAGAGTCAACTGTGGTGGTACGGAAGAGGAAATAGTGGTGGCTCATGGCTACCTTGCGAATAGTTCGTTAACAGGAAATCTTAACATTTTATTTTGAGGTTGAATTGTTCGTGCGCTGGAACCTGTTAAGTTATTAATAAAATAAAACATATGCTTGAGTGAGAACTTAAAACTCCGATCTTAAACTTTTAACATGTTAGCAAATCTTCATACTTATAATATGTTCACAATGCAATAAAAAAGTACTTACATCCGTACATTGTTTGTAATCCTTATACATTTTAAGACTTTCGAAACTTGATCCGACTATTTTAAATATTTTTAAGCTTATTTTTTGTGTGTTAAGGTACTACAAGACCAAGAGCGTCCTTCCCCCTACCTGGAAGTACGAGTCCAGCACCGCCTCTACCCTGGTTGCCTAGTTTAAACAACCTTGATGTGGTTCAAATATATCTTCTGGTTTATCCACAATCTTGAATATATTCAATCTTCCTTCATGTGAAGTTTTATGTGCGTGTGTGTTCTGTAGAAAATAAAAATGTACGGTTATTTTAGATCTCGACGCTAAGGCCATTGGGCGTGTTAAACCACATTTTATTGGCTTAAAAGGATTTTTAATTATTTTTTACTCATCCTTTTCAAAGCTATGTACGATATTCATTTCAAGTTTTACTGAAATCCTTAAACTGAAATAGTTCTGACTTGACTTGAGGTTTTTTTTACAATAAGATAGTGAAAAGTACATGTTTTGAAGAGGTCTGGATGTACTTTAAATTAAGTTAACAAAGCATAGATGTGGATCTAGAAAACCGTAATTTCTAGGATACTGTGGTACCTGCTCATCCGAATTTCATGGTGTTTTACATCATTTCGGATCGTTTATAACGATTTTCGGGGTTAATCGGAAAATTTAGAAAAAAAATGAAAAGTTAAAAAATATACGCCTGATGTAAAAATTTGCATGCATAGAACACTAGGTTTTTTGAGCATTATGTGCGTATTTCAGGGTTTAAACTTTGAGAATATGATATGGGTTTTTCTGTACATCAGGTCATATATTTAATCTAGGTCTAGATGGAGTTGGATGTTGTGCTAGCCAAGTGTTAATGGGTGTCACTTAACTTAGTGTGGAGTTATTTTTCCTAACTGTTGTGTTAGATTTACAGGGAGAACCAGAAATCTGCGGAGTACGCTAGTGACATGGTTCAGTTTACGCTGCAAAATTGCTGAGTCATGTTTATTGTGCTTCCAGATTTTTTGGCTCTCACTGTATTCACACAGATTTCATCTTTAGGGCGATCTTGAAGTTTGTGCAAGAAAGTTTTTAACAAATTCCAGGTTTTTTGGCTCTCACTGTATTCACCCATAGATCTTAACTATAGGGCGACCTTAAAGTTTGTGCAAGAAAGTATTTAACAAATTCCAGGGTTTTTGGGCAATGGAACAGTTTTCATTAAAAGTCTTCCCTAATTGCATCAATTGCATAGAAGACTGTGTAAGGCGCGGGAGGGATCCCCTGACGCCATGAGCCTCCCAGATTTGATGGGCATATTCAGCCTCTACTATGCAGACCGTGCCTCTGCTATTCAGTAAATGAGCCTCTACTCTACAGCACAGCTTTTTTTAAATCTTGGTTTTTATGTGTAATAATAAATTTAACATTTTTTTTGACGTAGTTGCATAGGAATTTTACTTAAGATTAGAAATACTTTTTGATTGTCATGATTAGAAACATATATGGACTCATAAAGTGGTTTATAAGATTTATACTAAAACTTATTTATGATAATATATACTTCTAATCTTTGAGAACCCTCTCCTGCCACTATGTCGACAGAATTGTCAAAAACATTTTATTATGCATACGAAACAAGAGTTTTAAAAAGTACTTCTGTATTGCGCAGGCTCGTTTACCTGCATAGCGGAGGCTCGGTCTGCATGGCAAAGGCTCGTTACTGCTTAGCGGAGGCTCTTGTCTGCAGGGTTGGAGGCTCATTGCGTCCGGGGGTTCCCTCCCTCGTAAGGCAAGAAGCCAGATGTCAAGCATGTTTTCAACAAGTTGATGCTACGAAGTAAAAAAAGAAAATGTGGGACAAAGAAACGTTTTAGACAAATAAGGATTTTAAAGATTTTTTATAAATCTTTAAAATATACGTGATCATCTTTTTTTCAAAGATTTGGAAACATTCGGCAAGGTAAAATTTAGGGAGCTAGTATAGTTTTGAGGCTGCCTAAATGGAATGAAAAACGGTAATGTTACATCGTCTATACGCAACATCTCCCGTACTGAACCTCTGACCTTATACTGCAATATCGGTCAGCTGTTTCTTTTGTATTATTTGAGAGACAATTTCTGGTACGAGCGCTGCGGCATTAATCAAGTTTAAGATAAAGATCGTTACATTTAGTTTAAAATTAAAACATTGCATAATGACGATTGATGATTCCTTTTAATGTAAACTGCTTGACTTGTTTTCCCCCCAAAAATAAATTTTACTTTGTTTCTAACGTGGCTTATTTTTGAAAACATTGTTGTTTTGCATTAGGTTTTCTTTTCCTTAAGTGCTATTGAGGAGCTATTCTGAAATGTAATAGTTGTCTGAATACTCAAATATTGTGGCATGAAAGACCGAACTGTCGTGGCTTATGGCTGCCGGAAAACAAAAGCTATTGCATGAAAGGGGAAAATGTTGTGGCTTATGGCCGCCTGCCTTCCCCCGCTCGCGTCATTGAAGGAAGGCAGCCTCAAAACTGATTCTTCTCCTAGGTCAAATCTGTTGTTTAGAAATCTGTGAAAAAAAGATTATCACAATATTTTTAAAAAATTAAACATTTCTTCCATTGTTTCAAAGAAAAACTTTTCACCATTACTCTGTTGATTCAGTAAACATAATAAAAATCTGCCGTCCTTATCTTTGATTGGCTTTTTTGCAATTGGAAAAGACTTATAAATGTATGAGCATTTTTCATTTGCATTGCATTGCCAGGAAAACCCGGAATTAGTTAATAAAAGTTGTTCGCATAAACTTATTCGAGTGGCATTAAATTAAAGGTGTAGTCTAAATTTTTATAGCAATGTCTTTGATTATAGTTCTAACCAAAATTACTCATGGGTCGGAGGAGTGATGGTTCGGCCGCTGTGAGCCTCCGCTACACAGACCGAGCCTCATAGTTCTGCAGTGCGAGCCTCCGCCATACAGCACATCATGAGTGTCATGATTAGAAACTGATATGGACTGAAAGTGTTTTTTTTAGATTTACACTGAAACTTTGAACATTTCTTACGCAGAAAGGAAGATTTTTGCAGAAATATTTCTGGAGTAAAGTTAGTTTGTATTGTTGTAATCTTTAATTTAAGCATTCCTTTTTTTGGAAAAATTGCCAAGATTAAATAAATTATTAAAATTTTCTAGATTTACAAAGATTTACAAAAAAGGTATCACTTAAATTAAAGATTATTCAGGATGAAATGAAATGAAATTCAAATTAATTTCCCGAGGAATTGGATTGCATATTAAGTTAGACAAAATACCTAATCTTCACTTCAATCAAAGTTCTTCCAAAGAAAAGGTCTAAATTAATTTATTTAAGGAGTTCACTGTGTAACAGAATAGAAATAAGAACAGTGAAAAAGTGCAGCTTATAAGTTTAAACTTAACATAACATAGGTATGAATGGGAAAATTATAGAGGTCCAAGTGAAAATTCATTTTATTTTGATATTGAAAAGAATTGCAAATAATTCACCACGACAGCTTTCTTTCGTTCTGTGTTTTTTGAAGATTTGAATTATCGGTAATGTAGGATAAACAAATTCTAGAGGGGGGGGGCACGGTGGACTGGTTAGGGGGTCAGGGGACTGGTTATTTATCTTGTGTTTCATGAGAATGGACAAAATGAATATATTCTGATAATCTTTTCATTTACAAACATTGTATCAATTGAAGCTTGCATTGATTTTTAATGATTTCAATTTATAATTACTTTTCCTCTTCATATATTATTCAAGCTTGAATGGATCCTGTAATCCCCCAAAGGTCATATTTGTTACAGCGATTATTTCGGAGAAAAAAAAAAAAAATATGACATTATTTTTTGCCTAATTATATTTTACTTTGAAATCAATTTTAATATAACATGACTCCCATATACAGGGGGGGCGGGGGACATTCGCCCCCCTGACAGATTCAGGGAGGGGCGTAGCCCCCCCTGAATTTGGAATATTTTGTTCCTATTTTCAGAATAGCTTCTCAATAGCATGCTTAAGGGAAAGAAACCCTAGTGCAAAACAGGAAAAATATCTGTCTTATAAACTATAATGTGTGAAAAGTTTAAAATCTATTTTTTTAGTCTTTAGTCATTAATTTTGACTCTTTTTGAGTCTTCAGTCAAAAAAAAATTTCGCCTGCAGCGCTATTTTTTGTTCCTAATTATGAATTTTTTTGTTCCTAAAAAATCTTGCCCCCCCCCCCTCTCACTTAAATCCTGTATCCCGCCCCTGCCCATATAATATTTGTATTGATCTTTGGTATCAAACAACTGAACAAACAATGGAATAAGACATTCTAAACTATAATTCACCAACTGTCATATTTCGGGAGACACCCTGTAGCTTTTTTCATGAAATTACAGCAGATTCAGGATAATCTAGATATATAAATGTAAGTATTTTTTTGGTCTCAAATTCGTAAAAATATCCATTTTAAGGGTTTTCTAAAAAAATTGCTTAAATAAACGGTTTATGATGTAAACTCAATTCTGCTGACCCCCCTGATACCATGTAGTGTGGGGGGGGGGGGGCTTTTACACCCTCCTCCCAAATATGAGGGGGGGCCCCCCCCCCCCCCCCCAATTCCCCCAATACGTCTCTCAGAGGCATGTGACATCTGTGACATTTATGTCGAACAAAATCTTAAATAATGAAGAAAATTGCAGACCTTTCTAAACCATACCTTACTATTTTTGCTGATACTGTTATTTTTCATTGCGTTATTTATTACACTTTGTCTAAATAATTGAAAATTAGATTCATATGACCTAGCTCTAAAGGAAATGACACGCCCTTCCTTGTTCTTATAAGGACCGCGTACTCTCAATCAATCAAGACCAACAAGTTGCAGAAGACGAAGACGATCATTCTTTCGAGTCTAGAAAACCGAGTTCCTGCTGTACACTTTGATTTTGAAGTTGCAACAGAACAGAAATAGCACTAGTGGAGTTTTCACAATGTTTCGTGTATTTACTTGGATACACTTGGGAACCAAACAGTCATGTTTCTCCACTTCTAGTTTACTTCTTGGAGGGGTTAAAATGAAAAGAAAAAAGCAGGCGTTGCGTGCAGATAATCCACATTTACCCATTCGAATTTTAGAAAAAACTAGCAAAGATTATGCACTTGCAAATTTTGATCAGTACTACTCACAATTCTTCGGTAAGGAATGGAACTCTATACGCCTTGCTTTGCTTAGTCGGCAGAAACATTGTGCCCTTGTGAATAATTTTGCAGATCCAGAGGTGACCGCAGTTAAACTCAAAGAATTGGGCTGTATTAATGTTACAGAAATATTTAATCAAATAAACGATACAAGACCTAAGCCTGTGGTTACCAATGATATCCCCTTAAATGAAGAGATAGAGCTTCCTCCTGAGCAATCTGTCCCTATATCGGAGGTGGTAGAGGAATCTGAACCTGATGATCCATGTGTCTCCTTAAACCCTGACTCTGCTCAACAACGATATATTGATCCTGATGAACTAGTGGTCGGTGATGGTTCTACTTCAATGTATGATTTTGTCCCAACTAGTCGGCTCAAGGGAATGGAGGATTTTATAGAGGAGGGAGAATATTACGACAACTACCAGCCAATAGGAAATCAAACAATTCCAATCAAAATCTGTAATAATATTAACTTTCCGAAGCATTTACAAATATTTACATTTCCTCGGAATGTGATGGATAGATTTCCGCCCCCGACCCCGGGGCTGGAAGGAAACTTGAACTATTATTGTATGGATGCAGGATCTGTGTTCCCTGTTTTAGCTCTGGACGTGAAACCAGAACAGACGGTTTTAGACATGTGCTCTGCGCCAGGAGGGAAGGCTCTGATAGCCCTGCAGACGCTTTATCCCCGGAAAATCGTCTGCAACGACATCAGTGGCCGGAGACTTTCCAGGTATCAAAGATCTGTCTAAAATACCTAACTGCAGATCTAAATCATCTAATAATTGTTGCTTCTCTACAAATTTGATAATCTTTTCATTTTTCCTCAATTTTAATTGTTTTCCAGGGATAGTAAAATCATGAAACATTAAAACATTATTTGGAACCATTTGGGACATAATATCAGTGTTGATACAACGTTTGATTTTATGAAGTATGAAGTTTGAATATATATTGAAGAAAGGACATTTACAAGATTGTAAAGTGTTTTGTTTCTAGAGTCGGAAGTGTAATGGAGCAGTACTGTGGAGTAGGTTCAGGAGTAGGACATGTTCGCGACACTGTCGAGTTCTCCAAAGGACACGGAGCTGAACTACTTGAGTACGGAGTGTATGACAGGGTTCTCTGCGATGTTCCATGTTTCTCCGACCGCCATTCAGTGAATAGTGAAGACTTTAACATGTTTGCAATGAAAATGATTAAGAACAGACTTAATCTTCCCAAGGAGCAGTGCGAATTATTAAAGGCGGGCCTGCTTTACCTGAAAGTGGGGGGTAATTTAGTATACTCCACATGTACCTTGTCACCTATACAGAACGAAGGGGTGGTGAACATGGCATTAAAGGCAATATGGGAGGAAACCACCTACCAATACGTTGTTAACGATCTTACAGATGCGCTCCAACCTTTTAACTCTATTTGTAAAATACATGGAGAAAAAAAAGGTGTCAAGCTGGGAAATCTTATCGTTCCACATCTCTCGAATAATTTTGGACCAACCTACTTTTGCAAAATAACAAGGGAATCATAATTTTTTCAGATAAAATGTCTGACGATGATCGTGGCGGAGTTTCCGGAAAAGAGAAGGATTTGGCGGCGGAGGCTTTGGTTCATTTTAACAATAACGAGTACAGCTCCTGTCTCGCCTCCTTGGAGCAGCTAGAGATTCTCCGTCCGTCCGACGTGAAGCTGGCTCATAATAAGATAGTTGCTCAATGTCGCGCTGAGGGGAGTCCTGTGCAGCTGACGGAGGTTCAGCAGCAATTGGAGGGATTGGCCAAAACAGCAGGTTTATATTATAGTTTGTTTACTTGAAAATGTCGTTAAAGAGAACAAAATTTAAAAAAGATCGTTTTTTAATATCTGATAGTTGAAAAAGATGAGCCTGGTAAATTCTTACCTAACTATATAGCGAACCACTTTCTTGATCGACTTCAGAGTTTTTATCAATTTTATAGTATCACAATAACAACCAAAATATTACTATACACATTTCGTGTAATCAATTTTCATGATAAAAGTTGGCGTATTTTAATTATAAGATAAATTTTGTTAACTTTAAGAAATATTTGTAGACTTGGTCCATGATTAATTTTCCCACGGGATATATTCAGGATCTGGATCCACTTCAATAGATTCCAACTTGAGACTGCCTTTTTTATTTTTCAGTGGAATGTTAAAACATCCAAACCATGAATAAAGAACCCAAACTGAGTTAACTGTTCTAGGAGTAGATGTGTCTGGAGTAAGTAAAGATGATGAAGGAGAGTGGGGAGTTCTAACTTACAACCTGGCTGTTTGTAAATTCCAGCAGAGACATATTCTTCAGGTTCCTTAATATTTAATTAAGTAAACGATGAGATTTTATTGATATTTTACATAATACATAATATCATGATGTTAAAGATTCAAATCTTATGGCGAAAATTGTAAATTGTATTACTAAGGTGAGATGTTGGATGTGCATCAGCCTTGCCACTGGGCTGCTATACAGTATTCATGAGTTGCAAAGTTTTTTATTTTATTTTATTTTCAAAGCTAAATATGTTTGTAAATTAACACGTTTCACTTTTATTCTATCCTATTATAAAGCTTGGTAACTAACCACTACTAGGATGATCATTTTGGTATTTTATAAGATAGTTCAATGAAGGTTTTTTGGGGAGGATGTTTCTTGTCTGGTTCATTGGATCCATAATTTACCAGATTCTTAATTCAAAATAGAACTGGGATGTATATGTATAGCAGTAACCCGTCCATAGGCTGATGATGAAGGATTCTTCTAAGGCTTGATACGAAAGTAGAACCTAACCATTTCAAAATAATTAAAATTTATTCTGTTTTTTCAAGATTTTTACTTGTTTGATTTACCCTCTCATTAAATCATCCTCCTGATGCTACTTATTTTTATATCTCCCTCCCCCCCCTACCCCCTCCAACCTTGAAAACACTGATGATCGATGAAATTATTTTTTAGGCGTCCCAGCTTGCTTCCCGTCTTCTCCCCACAGCAACAACTAAACCAATGTTTGCTAAACGAAGTCTGTTTCTCAACGCAGAACTTTCTCTTGCTCTCAGACAACCTGAACAGGCAGCAAAATATGCTAATATGCTTCAACCTCTAGTAGAAGGTATAGTTTTTTTTAATTAGGTATTTGCAATTTAGTTTCATAGGATTAATTCTGAATGTTTCAGGAAACGACGAGGAATGTTCAAGACTGATGATTTTAAAAGCAAGATGTCAAGTATTGAATCGTCAAATTAAATCTTTAAAGAAAGAATTAAAGTCTGTGAGTCTTCCAGGAAATGTTGGTTTAACCTGCGAGTTTGTCCGATCTCACATAGAATACCATTGCGGAAACTTTAGGAAATCAATCAAGATGCTGAATTCAGCAGTTCAAGCTGCTGGCAACAGGGTCTTCCCGCACTATTATAATAATCTAGGCTGTATCCATCAGAATATGAAGAAACCCAACCTAGCAGTTTACTATTTCAAGAATGCCCTGGAACGGTTGGAATCCAACCAGGGCGGAACTTCTATACCAAACCAAGCTGACGGTGGCAAGGAGTCAACTAGTTGGATAGCTCAGTCTCAGGTTCTTTATAACATCAGCCTTGCCCTACTTCATGCTAAACGACCACACATAGCGTTCGATTTGTTATTAGACGTGGTAGCGTCTCATTATCTGGATCCAAGTGTCTGGTTTCATCTGGCAGAGTGTTGTATCCAGCATAATCAACCAGACAATGATAAACATTTCAGTGGGACTGATAGAGCAGAGCAGGTGTCTAGCGGAGGGGTTGGAGCTGGAGCCATGCACAAGATTATAGCATCTAATCCAAGCAATACTGTTTCTAATACACCTGGTACCGTTCCTGTCCTTTCCTTGGACTTTGCTTACGTTTGCCTAAAGAACGCGGAATCATTGCTACCTGAGGTAAAAAAATAATAATCGATTTTCTCGATTTCAAAACAGAATGTGACTATTCACTCACTTCTTATATCATTTTTTATGTTTTGCAATATGCTGATGTATCCATTATGCAAAAAAAAGCTTTTCAAACAAAATTGTTTACTCGAAAAATTTGCCTTTTTTACAAATTTGCCAAAATTTGAAACTAATAGAAAATATTTGCAAAAAACAAACCTAAAACGATAGTTTTTGCTAGGATTCTGATTTGCCCTTGTATTTACTCCTAGGATGAAAATAGTGGAAAGTTCTTACTGTTTTTTTTTAATTTCAAAGGTTTTTATTATGAAAATTGTTAAGGAATCACGCTGCATATCTTAATGTAATTTTATTACAGGTTGAAGGGGATATTGAGAACTGGGGATTCTGTTGTGGAATAGGATATATAGGAAACCCTATGAGCAGAACGGATATAGAACAGCTAAAGATATCAATCCTCTCCGCTAAATCCTACGTTGCCCTAGCTGTCGGAGATTTTGTGCAAGCGGGACGATACGCGGAGTCCTTGCTAGAGCTTCCTAACCTCCCCGGAGCTTACAAGATGTTAGCGCATCTTTACGCGGCAGAGTCCTTGATTTTACAGGATAAAATAAGCGCTGCCATTAAACATTTAGATCCGGGAAATATTTGTGATGTAAACGTGAACTTTGGTAATGATTCTCGAACCTCAGTTGGCTGGAGTCCGAGTGATCTATCGGAGGCTCGCTCGTATATTCAATACAACCTGGCTGTAGGGTTCGCGCTCCGAGAGGAGTGGGAGAAAGCGGATTGTTTGGTTGGACCCTTGTATAACAGAAACAGCGAGATAACTGTTCAAGTTCTACTCCTAAACCTATATATTGCGCTAAGACAGGGAGATTCAGAACGTGCTGTTCAGCTTGTCAGGGATAGATGTCCAGCCGCAGATTATTCACAAGATCATCAAGATTTCTCAAATTTTCCCAAATAAATTTATATTTTTATTATTTTCTATTAAAAAATGCGTGAATATGAAATGAAATTAATAATATTGTTGTTAATTTTTAATGATGAGAGTTAATATTTTTTTTTTCGTTAAAAATTCAGATTGTTAATTTGCGAGGTGCACAATGTCATAATAGTATGCCTAGGTATTCTCCAGACTAAGTCCTCTGGCTGGATTGCGATGGTTATATGGTCCTCTGGATCGCGATGTATATACGAGAAATCTTAGGTCTCGTCATATTAAAGATACATAAAAATCTGTTCTTAAATGTATCAGAATATCTGACACAAATGGATGCTACAGAAACTGGTATTGTAAGAGAACCGAAGAAATGAAGAAATTTTTGTAGTCGTCCTTGTTTGTCACTCGTACGATCATGCAGAGCGTCCCATTTCATATTGGATTATCTTAAACGCCGAAATACGCACAGAATACTTTATAGGTTCTTTTTTTTTATTTTTTTTTTTATTTTAAGTGATTCTTCCTTTTAAAACTTTTGAGTTCCCCCAAAAATCAAAATTTTGAATTATTCATAATCTAATAGGTTTTGGGACGCGGGATGGAAGGCAACCTCCTCCCCCCCCCCCACAGCTTCCGAGCCTCATTTTACCTATTTGTGGCATTGCGCGTCCCCATAGGGCTTCCGATCCTCTCCAAAACAGTGTGTCGGGAATTTTCTTCCATTTATAACCGTCAATTTCTACTTAAAGCAGGACTAATTCGATTATTTAAGCACGCTATTTCATCCATTGAATCCTTAACATTTTCATAATTTTTTTTCTTTCTCTTTGACAAACAAAGTTCGGGCGGGAAATATCAAAACTTTGTAGATTTTGTTTGAATCCCCACATTGCTTCCGAACCGCGATGTTTGGAAGCAATATGGGGATTGGGGATCCTTCTGTTTGCAGACAAGAGCGTAGTATATAATTATATGAAGTTTAACCTTTAAAATAATGCATTAAACAACAATAAAGGCCATTTGCGTTAGGCTCAAATTAAAGAAAAAAGTAATCGTCTTTAGATCTATAATATGTATTTCAAATCTGTAGGGCTTGTAAAAAAAGCCCTTATGGTTTTTAAATCTTTAGGTTATAACAGAGTTTTCTTTAAATATCTCTAATATAACTAGAAAGAAAAACAGTCCATTTACGCGAAATTTTAACTTAATTTTACTAAAATTTTTGATAAGATATTAAGAGCTTTTAAATTGATTCTTATGATCTGGAATACTTAAAATATTTCTCAAAACGAACTAAATTTTGTTGGGAACCCTACTTTTTAAAAGCTATTCCTAAAAAGTGGCCTATAGCTATTCTATGATGTGAAAAATTATCTATAAATTTAAAAGCACATTATTTTTTCTGGTAAATTAATTTTGTGCTTTATCAGGGAAAAGTATATAGTCATAGAAATTCCTGACGCCAGCACAGAAATTTAAAAATTTGTTTTAATAAATTAAATTGATTGACGATATCATAAATGGAAATATGTAAAATGAGGTTGCCTTCCCCACCTCGTGGGACACCTAAAAATGGCTTCAAATCTCCCTCTTTGCAGTCTTATCAAAATCGTTTAATTCCTTGAAATACCCAATCTTTAAGGATACATAAATTCATTGAATCTATTTTGTCCTTTAATATTACACATTAATTTCTAATTTCCAACTTTTGGGTCACTCGTTTTTAGTTCCGAGTCTAGAGTCTTCCAATTTCTCAAGGTTAGGTTTATCAGCGGCAATGCGCACCCCAGAGTATTAACCTCATCTTACCTCCTCTCCTTACAGATTATTTCAAAAATACATTTTATATTTGTCTCATTGTATCGTATACATCAAAGTGAAATTAAATGTGTTTGTGAAAATATGCTATTTTGTAAGATATTGTATTTATAAGTAGATATACCAGATCTCTATGTCTCAAACTTATAACATCATAGGTGACTAGACTTGTTGCCCTTTTTTGTCAGATTGAGGACATATGAGCGTTGGTGCCAAATATTCGGGGTCTCCTAGAGAACGAGTTTTGGACCCCCCCCCCCCTTTCTATCAACTTTGAACATGACCACTTTTTTCTTCAGCAAAATTATTATTATTTATTTATTATTATTTTAGGGTTAGGTTAGGTTATGACAATTTCTGGGCCGAGAGCTGTGTCTAAGACAGACTAGGGGGGCAGGTGCTGCGGCCACATGACCAATTATATCAATGTGATACATATAAGATCCATGTACAATATTGATAGGCAAGGGAAGGGGTCCAAAAATCGTTCTCTCGGAAATTACAAATATTCTCTCTTTGTTGGATTTTTTGTTTCATTGAAAATAGTTTTTTATTTCTCATATACCGGCCTCTTAGTAAAAAGTAGTTTCATATTTTGTTGAAATGTTTGCAATCTAACAAGCTCTAAATAGACTAATAAATGTGAAAGAGTATATGTTTGTTTGATTTCAATTTCCCGGTGTAGTGCATGTAAATCGTTCTCTAGGACAGACCCAACAGCAATGTATAATCATTAAAAATTATTAGTTGACATATATATTAAATACGAATTTAAGTATTTAATGTATTTTAAAGGTGGTAGAGACAAAAAAAGTTATTTCCTCTTGAGTGTCGTCTTCCTTTCAAATTATCAAACAGTTTGTCATTTCCTTGAGATCGATTTTCGGACCCAGATCTAATCCATAAATATCCAAATTTTTCTAAACTTGACTTTGCTTTTTTCTTTCACTATACTATGTACTAACATGGGGATTTTTAAATTAGAATTACATTTTTACAGATTATTTTGCCTCAAATCATGGGTCCAAATATTGCAGTTTTGTAAATTAAGCACTGCACGAATGCTGCGGCCTTGTAAGTCGAATTAAATAATTCAATATTCAAGAAAGATGATACAAATATATTTCAGAATGATCTATGTTTGGTGACTAATTTTCAGTCCGGGCTAGATGGTTGTAGTGGGGGGATGGATCCATCTTCAATTATTACTCAGGTATTGTCATTATTTTTTCATCTTCACATTTATCTTATAATCTAAATTTAAAAGAGAAAAATTGTTCTTCCGATCTGAGAAATTAGTTTTATTTTAATCATATCCCATCAAATATTGGCTTTAAAAATGATGCATTTGGTAATATTGAGTGGCCCTTCTTAAGATTTACATGTCTAATTCTCAATGTCCACATTCTCTATCGAATAAAGACAAAATCTTGCAAAATTTTCAATTAAAGCCTTATTTCTTTTGTTATATAAAACAAGGTCTGAACAACATAACATACGATTTTTTCGCGTTAAACGTGTTTTTTACATGTATTTGACTTGATAATCTGTTAAGGTGAAGAAGGATAGTGATGTATCTGATCCTGGAGCAGACCCTGTCAAGGTTCAACAACCTCAGCCTGACACTAATCATGTTCTCCCGGAGAAAGGACTCAAAAAGAAGAAAAAGTTGTTCCAATCCTTGTTGTGTTGTTTCGGAAAGGGATACGGTCACAGTTCATCCTTACAGGGTGAACCGGGACACCCTGAGACAGTTTCCAATCCTAGTGAGGAGAAACCACTTCTGCCTGAGCTTAAAGCAGAAGATATTAACAAAAAATGCCTTATTATCGACCTTGACGAAACTCTAGTCCATAGCTCCTTTAAACCAATCAACAACGCAGATTTTATAGTTCCAGTAGAGATAGATGGAACCATTCACCAGGTTTATGTTCTCAAACGTCCTTACGTGGACGAGTTCTTGATGAAGGTCGGAGAACTGTATGAATGTGTCTTGTTTACCGCTAGCCTAGCCAAGTATGCTGATCCTGTCACTGATCTATTGGATAAATGGGACGTGTTTAGATCCAGACTATTCCGTGAGTCCTGTGTGTTCCACAGGGGGAACTATGTAAAGGATCTGAGTAGGCTAGGACGGGAGCTCGGTAAAATTATAATCGTCGACAATTCTCCCGCATCGTATATATTCCACCCTGAGAACGCTGTGCCTGTTGTATCCTGGTTTGATGATATGGAGAATAAAGAATTGTTAGACCTTATTCCGTTCTTCGAGGAGCTGAGCCAAGCTGATAATATTTATACCGTGTTAAAGAAGGTTCAACGAACAGATCCTAGTCTCCAGATGGGAAACCAGCAGAGGGTCTAGTTTATTAGGGAACATGCTGCACAATCAACCTTTGTTAATCTTTCCTGTAAACCTAGCAGACAGTTTTAAGGATGCCTGCTTTATCTTATCATACTGATGATATCTTTTGTATACTATTTAATGAACTAAAATTATTTTTATGTACAACCCAAAATGTGCACGTAACTAATGAATTTGTATAAAATTAATATAATATTTCTTAGTAAAACCGATCTACAGTAGATTTTTTATACATTGAATAATCAGTGAGGTTTTCTACGCCTAGCAATATATATTGTTATATCCTGGTTTAATTACTTTGTACATAAATATTAGTTTTAACCACCCTGGAGTTGTTTATGTACTAAAGTACATTTAAACATTAGTTTCATTCCCTAACTCTCTTTTCCACTAGGACATTTTTATCCTAGAATATATTAACAAATTCCAATGCAAAAACTTTATGTAATTCATTCCCCTGATCATCTTGCCTTTTATACTTCTATATCTTTCTGCCTTGAGTTTGAACTAAACAAACCTCTTAATTAAATTGCTTACAATTTTTCTCTCCCTGTTCAAAAACTTTCTGAAAAACTCAAATTTAACTTACAACGTATGAAAGAATGTTCGAGCCAATTCTAGAAAATTAATAAGTTGCAAAAACGACGGATTCTCATTGAGGGAGCATATATGTAGCCCTTTCCTCTTTTCATCCAACTCTACATGTTATTAGAGCAGATATGAAGTAAACGCGCAAAAAAAACCTACAAAAGTCGAGAAAAAAAGGCATAATTGATAATGAATACCCGCACGACCCACGCTCATTATAAAATTTTATTTTTCTCCGTTTGAACTTTGAAAGGCGGGCCGTTAAATAAATTATATACCCCTGTCATACGAGATATCTGTTCTCACAGCAGAAGTTTAACCAATGTTTTCTATATCGCTAAAAATGGTGCTACCCAGGGACTAGGTGTGTGTTTACACCTTGTCTATTTTTACACTTAAATAAAATATTGCTTTTGTAAGGAATGATCTGTTTATTACTGCAAGTGACTTGAGAGAATGGGGTGATTTGTTTAATTAATTTATAATATATTCAGATATAATGGCGGGAAAGATTACATCGTTCTTTAAGCGCATTCCTTCAGTTAAGGTAAGATTTTTTTTATGACTGTTCAATTGGATATTTTACATAAAAGCTTAAAATACAACAGAGTTAAGTGAATTTATAAAAGTTATTTGTTTTCAAAATTGTTCTTTCCCACGCCAATTTATAAACATGATTTCTTTTTGTAGAGCATTTTAAAAGTTAGAACCATAAAATCTAGTTAGGCTTCAGGAGAAACATTCTTTGACATACATTTTGTTTAATTTGCCTGTGTTGCTACTTAATATCATAACTTCAGTTATTGTAATAAGTAGCAAGTAGTAATAAGTTAATGTAAATATTGTCTTAAATAAATGGAAAATCCATTTAAATCTAGTTTTAACAAACTGATATTAATATCAACAATACGTCAACATGCTGTATTTATTTAACATTTTAACTCATCCCGTGATGATGATGACTAAGACAAATAAAATCTCATATTGTTGCTTCCTGAAATAAATAAACCTTATTCTATTCTAAATAAATAAAAATCTTATCTTTGTTAAACGAAAGGGCAAAATCATTATGTAATATCAGCACAAGTTTATATACGTAATACAAGTAAAGCAGATTTATTTATCTATAAAATATATTTAACGGTATATTATATACATATATACCTATATATATGATGAATATAAGCATATAAATGTCTAGAGACCTCTATCTGATCATCCAATGGGTAAGGAGACTAGTCCTGTCAAAGAAAGTCTCGAACCCAACGACGAGAATGAGATCAACTTATTGAACACGTCCCAGACTCCAAACAAGAGAAAAAGAACCGAAAGTGGAGATGTTATGTTGAGCCCGGAGCAGAAAGAAAGAATAAACACCAACAAAACCCGAGCTAAACTTCTCCTTATGTCCAAAAAGCTAGAAATTATCTCTGGTAGCATTGGATTATCGTGGTTCCAAGCTCTAGAGGAGGAGTTTAACAAACCATACTTTAAGGAGCTCAACTCATTCGTCTCCGCCCAGCGAGGACGGGGCACCGTGTTTCCCAGTAGAGAGGACGTCTGGAGCTGGACAACTAGAACTAGTATCCAGGATATCAGGGTTGTCATCCTAGGTAGGCGTGTTCAGAATTTGTTTGAACAATGAGAATTAAATTCTTGTCACGCATTCTCTTTACAATTTTGCTGTATAATCTGCTTCAAAACTTCAGAAAAAATCGTAAACTTGAATATATTAAGCAATAAAACCTTGAGATTGGCAATTTGCATTTGTGGTAACAAAATATACTCAGCTCTGATATTTAGGTCAAGATCCATATCACGGACCAGGACAGGCTCATGGTCTCTGCTTCTCCGTTAAACCCGGAGTAAAAACACCTCCCTCCCTTGTCAACATGTACAAGGAGCTGAAGGAGGATATTCCTGGGTTCTCCCATCCTGGGCACGGACACTTGGCAGGTTGGGCGGATCAAGGAGTGCTTCTACTCAACGCAGTTCTAACAGTAACTAGTGGAAATCCAAATTCTCACAAGGATCAAGGTTGGGAACGGATCACGGATGCCGTGATCAAGTGGATCTCAGATAATAGTGAAGGTGTCGTATTCCTACTCTGGGGTTCCTATGCACAGAAGAAGGGTGCTTTTGTGAACGGAACTAAGCATCATATTCTGAAAGCGACCCATCCAAGTCCACTTTCTGCTCACAGAGGATTCCTAGGCTGCAAACACTTCTCCCAGTGTAATGAGCTGCTTGTCAAGTCTGGAAAGAAAGCTATTGACTGGAATTTACTTCCAAGATAAGCTGTATTTAAACGCACGTCTACCTTGGTACCGAAATATATCTAGAATACGAATTGCATCAAATTAGGAAACTGATTTCACAGTTATCTGCCAAGACTGAAAATTATTAACCGTATATCTTGAATTAGGATATGTGGCTACTAACCGTCCAACCCCAGAGTTCGAGAAGAAAACAACTTTAAATTAAGCTTTATTGTCGGTACAAAGGGTTTCAAACATTGTTGCAAAAGTCGACTATTAAACCACTGTGACATCTTTTCAAGTTAATATCAAGAGTTAACTAACTTGTTATTGTAATCTGCCTTGTAACAAGAGTATCTTATGTAAACATTAAATATACATTAGTATACCTCCTGTGATCACATGTATACCTGAATCAAGAAACCATTTTTTTACTATAAATCAAGACTATTTTCTAGCATGACGTTTTATATTTTTGCTTCGCTAGATTTATAAAAAATCTCATTTAAAGTTATATTTGTAATATTTACTTTAAAACAGCAAACTTCTGTTATTGAATTTTTAAATATATCTATTTCTACAATAAAAAAGAAAATTCGTTAAATACTATTTTTTATAGTTTTTTATTTCAGGATTGATTAATTAAAGATCAAGATGGCGGGAGGGGAGGGGAGAGTGATTGGGAATGTTATTCTGAACCCTGAGGGTGAGAGGGTTGAGGTGGTTCATACTCCGGCGATTAAACGTCCTGAGAAACCTACCCTGAGACAGCGTCCTTGCCTTTACCTAACTAGGTAAGCTGTGAGCAATCAAATCTGAAGTTTATATTTTATAACGCTAACATTAAATTGGGGGGGGGGGGGTTAAGGCATAAAAAGTGAAAACAATTGCAAATTAAATAAGACATAGCACTTCTGAAGATACAACTAAAACAAAATTCGAGATATTCCTAAATCTTGGTTTGGTCCCCCCCCCCCCTTACATATGCATAATCAATTATAGTAAGGAGAAACTGACATTTTTTATATTATTAAGAGTGGAAATATGATTTTGGCCACTTAAGACATTATAGAAAAAGCATGGAGAGCATCCAATGTTTGTATTTTTCCCCATCAAAAAGACTTAATTTTCCTAAAAGCTACGAGACATCTAATAAAACTATTTAATAATAACAGTGGATTTATTCTAACCCCCAAACCTCTGTAATTTTATGTTTACTAATTTAGTTTTGTGAAATCTCTGCCAGTTATCTTTATCTCTGGTATAGTTGGGTGGTCCTACTACGCTTACGTAATCGCTCTTGTTCTTAATGCCATGAACGATAATGTCGCAGAACAGGTAAACATTAATAGCAATCATAACACTAACAGTAACATTACGGTTTAACCGATTTGGTCTGAACTTTTTGTGGCAACTCACATGGCCACAGGGAAGGTTTATGGCTGGGTGAAATTTCCATTTTTTTACGATTTTTGAAAAACCAGGAACTTAAACAGAAAACCCGCAACATTTTTTTATAAAAGTACGATGAAGAAACAACTACATTATACAAGCTAAAATTGTTACAAGAAAAGGAGTGCGAAGCGTCATAAAGGCTTTTTAAACTAAATTGTGAAATTTTAACCTTAAAATTGTTTACAGGTTGTGTGTGCTGTTCTGTATCATATTATTTTCATCCTATTCTTCTGGTCTTATTGGATGACAGTTTTTACCCCACCAGGTAACTATATAAGTATGGACCCACCTGTCATTTTTTGTCTCAGCTTCTTAATTAGAAAATATTTTTTGCTTTTAATAATTTATATTGACCTTCCTTTAAAAAAATGCCTCATTAATAACGGTTTTCTGAACTAAATCTTTGTCTGGGTAAAAATGATCCAGATATTCTTGTTGAAACAGAATTATTAATTGAAATTTTCTAAAAAGTGACTTACGGATTCATGCGAAAGAGTTTAGGAAGAAAATGAAAGAATTTATCTCATTTAAGGGGAAGAAAGTTCCGAACCGTGATTTGGCCCAGACCTGACGCTGAGTGTCAGCTTTGGGCCAAATGTGCAAAGTTATCTTTTTTAATTGTTTATATTAGTCAATTTAAGTCGAGATGTAACGCTTTAATTTAGAATAGTTAAGGCTACATTTTTATAACAAAATTGTAAACCCCTACAAATAAATAAAATTTAGTTTTTGTTGATTATTGTTTTTATTTTAGAACATGTCATATTATTAAAGCAAATGCAAAGTTTGGGCGCAAAACACATTTTGGAACATTTCGCGATTTTGAGACATTTCACCGATTTGAATCAACGATATTTTCTAGCATTTTCACAATTTTGGTAACAATATAAATTTTTTGCATACAGTAGAATTTAAATAATGAAACAATAAAAATGTAAATGATTCATTCTTTTCTGATATTTCAAAATAAAACGACTTAAAACATTGGAAAATTTTAATATTAATATTATATTGTTCTTACAATTAAATGGGGGAAATTTGTTATTGAAAAGTATAATGTGCAAGCAGATTTTAGAATAATTTAGAAGATAATATATTTTTAGTAATTCATGCTATTCTGTAGATTATGAAACTGTATTTTGTCTCAAATTGTTGAATAATTTCAAATTATGGATTTTTTCAAAAATTGGCTTATGGTCCTTAACGCGTCCAAGATTCGAATTCATGATGAGTGCGAAAAGGGTATCCGGGTTTTAATTGAAAATGAACGATCACTTACAGTTATAATTTTAGAAATGAAGTAAATAGTGTTATGTGTAGTTATTGTCGTGCTTAATAATATGTTGGAAATAGTTTTTTGTTTGTTTTATATTTGATCTTGGCACAGGAAGAGTTACTTTAAAAGTTAATCATAAAATGTGTGCCCAAACCTGACACTCAGTACGGTTTTGAACTTTCTTCCCCTGCATTTAAAAAACTGATAAACGACGATATCTTTCCTAACGTAATTGAGGTCCGTTGTGAATCGGGTAATGTTTGAAAATACGTCGATAGTTCCTTTGAACTATCGTTTGATTTCAAATCTTAATGTTTTAATAGTTACGAATAAGTTTAACGGAGAAAATATTCGTTTTGCTATAGATATAACGATATTTTGCAGGACGGGTTCCAGTAAGCTGGTTTCTCTCTGCTGAAGCAATATCAGCTCTAGCAGCCGCTAACTCCGAGGAGCAGTGGAAGGAGATCCTGGCCTCCTATACCCTAAACATGGGTTGCAACGTCAAACAGAGGAGTGTTCAGGGTGCAGTTAGATACTGTGAGAAATGTGAATGTATAAAACCAGATAGATCCCACCACTGCTCCGTGTGTGAGGTTTGCACCCTGAAGATGGATCATCACTGCCCCTGGGTCAACAACTGTGTAGGCTTCGCTAACTATAAAGTAAGATGTTATGTCTTCATAAATCCTACACATAATATCACTAGACACATGGTCCCAGAAAATTTTTTGAGATTCTTGAGCCCGTTTTCGGTCTTTGGATCTTGGTTAGAGGGGGAGGGGGTTAGATATCTTCCTTGACTCTTAAGATGAAAATCAATTTTTGATAAAACAAATAATTTAAATTTTTTCTTAATTTCTAAAGAAACAATTTTGTGTTAAATAAAACTTTATGGGGGTTACCGCGCGCTATATGCAATGGAAAATAGAAGAAGAAGAGAATTTCTACTTTAAGACACGTATAAAATTCCTAATTTAAGGGAGGAATCACCTTTTCATTTTTGAAAACACTCAATTTGAATAGGAAAAAACTTTGATTTTTTTAGTTTTTTCTTCTCTTCCTGTGTTACGCCCTGGTGTACTGTACCTTCATCGCCTGCTCCTCCGTCAAGTTCTTCATCAGGTTCTGGTCTGATGAGAATAGTTTAGGAGCGGCTAAATATCATATCATCTTCGTGTTCCTTGTCTCGATACTCTTCACAATCAGTGTATCCTCTCTCTTCTGGTATCATGTTTACCTGGTTCTACGGAATAGGTAAGTTTACTGCACAATTACCAGAATACCATTTATTTCTCATGACCGCATTGTATGGTCTCAAAGCCTAGTTAAAGCAAACATAAACAATCCAAGGGTATAGATTTGAAGTTTTTTTTTTGGATAGGGGGGTGGGGTTGGATAAAAAATTCTGAGGTTTGTATTCAGCTTAATACTTTAACCGAAATTTCAATTATTTTCCCCAGAAACACATTAATTTTCTCTAATACAGCTGAATATATAATAGCTTGTTGTTGCGCAAACACTTAATGACAGAACTTGAAACGGAACTGTTTTTTATCAATGCTTTATGAGCTCGGGATCTGTTTATAAACTGTGTATTGTAATATTTAATGTTTAGAACGACTCTAGAACAGTTTCGCGCTCCCGTGTTTGACGATCATGAGAGTGACAAGGACGGTTGGTCCCTCAATACTCTCAGCAACATCAGGGAGGTTTTCGGAGAGAATCCTTTCCTTTGGTTCATTCCGATACAAACGCATTTAGGGGACGGGCTCTCTTTCCCTCATAGGCGAGCTAAAATATTCACCAATTATCAAAGCATAGGTGAGTGTCTTATATCAAAATTGTTGCAAAAGTCAATTGTTTATCTTGTAAGTTGTAGTCAAAGCTTTGAAAGATTAAAAAAACATTATATTCAACTAATTGTTTCAGGGACCTCTAATCCAAGCAGACCAGAGACTCCAAACCGAACCCTAGTCAATCCGATCCTAACTTCAGCAGGAACCTTCTCAGCTAGTCAAACTATACATAGCAACAGTAACAGTATTGTCCAAAGTGGGAAAGCCTCTGTAATGAGCGGAGTAGCGTCTCCGGAGTGTAAGACGGAGGCAGTTCTGGACAGTAATGGTTACGTGAGGACAGTTTCTGTTCAGAGTCGGAATGAGTTAACAGAGCTGGTTATTCAGTAAACTCACATTATCCAACTAAACACGTTGAATTCAGTTCCTATCCATATTGGTGGTGAATATTAATCTTCAATTAAAGAAACTTACTCGAGTTCTTCCCAGTTCTATCACTAACCTGGAGACTTGCGTCCGTTTATTTCTACACATTGTACTAATGACCTGGAGTAAAAACTCTATTTCATTGCAGTTCCATTTTGAGCTGTGAACAAACTTCACTTCTTAAACAATTCACTAACGGCGCTACGACATCTGCTCTATTTCCATTTGCTCTATGGCCATTTGCTCTAGTTCCATTTGATCTATCAAGTCATTTGCTCTATACGTCATTTTCTCTATATTCAATCTGCTCTATACCTCATTTGCTCTATGACTAAACACGTCATTTGCTCTATAACCTAAAAATACACTGTAGAATAGCTTTTATTGGAATTCCTGAGTGTAACCTGACTATGAAATGCGGGAATTTTTTTTGGAAAATTCGCAAATTGCAGTTTTAATCAGTTCTTCAAAGTTCATCATGACAGAGAGACTGCTCAATAATAAGAGGGGTAAAAAAACCTAATATGTGGTGAAAATATATTTATTCTTCTCTAAACAAAACTACCTCCAGGAAGTTGGCGGAATAATAAAGCTGTAGGAAGAATTGTAAATTGTAAAATTGTAAAAATATAGTTTTAATATGATTAGATGTTAGTAAAATATGTTTATAGAGCAAATGTTGAGGAGAGCATCCACATCACAGTCATAAAAATGTTTAAGAGCAATTGACGTATAGAGCAGATGACATATAGAGCAAACGTCGTGATCTATGAGCTATAGAGCAAATGGCCATAGAGCAAATGGAATTAGAGCAGATGTCGTAGTGCCTTCACTAACTCTTTGTAAATTAACATTTGTAATTTGTACCCACTTCCCTGGTATATCTTTCATCGACCCTAACCGAATGCGGCCTAGCTTTATTAAACTGTATGTATTTAAACCATGATCTCATCAGTTGTGTGGGATAAAATTATTTAAAGTCCGGGGGTGGGGGGGGAGTTGATTTTTTAACTGCGGTTCATTTAATAAAAAAGTTTTAATCGAATTTCTATCCTCAGGATGTTTCTAGCATTTAACATAAAAGAAAACTCCTGATAATAATTCCCTTTGTTTACTCTGATTAAAGATAGTGTATATGAAATTTGAAAGGAGGTACAAGACTAATCATAATATGATTGTTGACACAACATTTGTCTAAGAATATCTGTTAAAAACCTGTCTTATTAGTGCTAATTGCATGAAACCTAAAACAGGGATATAGAAGTGAATGGGCGCTAAGAATTGGTTGGATCAATGCTGTATGAAGTTGCGCTGGACCCTGAGAGCGGTCTATGGGTTTCATGTCCGGTTTTCTTTCAGATCTTTTCTTATAGAATAAAAGAATTGCCTCGATTCTTTTTATACTACAGGGTGTCCCAAAAGACATGGGAATTCAGTGACGAATTCGATATCGTCTTTTCAAATAATTCTTCGATTTAGTATAGTGATACCTACTGAGAAAGCTGTAATCTGTAAGAGTTTCGTCTGCTTTGTTTACATTTTGTTTGTTTATGTTTTGACTGCAACCGATTGTACTTAGTAAAACAAGAAAATTACAGTATACAAACAGAGTAAACTTGTCCGTATTCACTGTTCATCTTGCGGAGACATTATAGACACATCTTTGCAGTCTTTTACCCTTTTCATAAAATAGACTTTAGCAGACATAATAATATTATGGCTTTTGAAATTAGGTATTACAATGCTAATTCATAACAAAGACGATATCGAATTCGTCACTGAATTCCCATGTTTTTTGGGACACCCTGTACCTTTTCTAAATTCATGTACATTAAATGTTGTAGATATTGTGTTAGATTTTTTATAAATTTATACTGTCCTGTTCTAACTTGCATCCTGCGCTAGATGTGATGTGTTCAAATATATATTTATTATTTACAATTTTAAGCTTGTGATTTTCTCTTATTTATTCTTAATTTCTTGTAAAATCAAAATGTATTGTTTCTTATACTTGTGATGAAATTACTAATCTATGAATAAAATGTTGTTTACTGTAAATATTGTGTTATGATGGATTATCCTTTTACCTTGCAAACAAATAATATGCGGATACTGTAAATAGATATAAGGTTATAATGCAAGGAAAGTTAATTGAAGTTGCGTATACTCTGCGTACATATTGAAACCAGTTCTCTATGGGTAAATTTGTAAACAAGAATAGATGCATCAGTGTTCGTTTAGTATCCGAGGAGGTTAAAAGCATAAAATTTTGATAATTCACATAATAGTTTCAGCTATGACCAGATTATTTCAATAATTTTTTATTTGAATGATGGATCCCATGTCAGGCTTCGACATTCGTTTTTTGTTTACTTAACCGCCCAAAGACAGTACACTACAATACAGTACTAAAGATGCGTACACCTCTGAAATAACTTTCCTTGCATCATAACCTTGGCTATGTATAAATCATCTAGACCGGGTCGACATTAAGGTGTCGCTTATACTTTTTTGAAGTACGTACGTACATTTACATGTCAAAACCACAACGCTTTAATTTAAAAACCAAATTTCAAATGATGATCGATTTCTGCGAGAATGCCTGCATTCTTTGCCTACTTAATGTAATGAGTAATTTGCTGAATGAAGGCAGCTTTAACCTTCATCCAGCAGTATTAGTAATCTTACCAATATTCCTACCCGGTTCCTTGTGCAAACTTTATTGCGTACATTGTTCTCTAGACTAGATATCTTCATGTTTCAGTTTTTTTTCATAATCTTGTCATTTTCATAAGAAGTATTTCCGGACTCCTCTGTTACATCAGACCTTAATTTCTTTTTTTTCTTTACAATGATAAGATGAGCCAAGAGAAAGGAAGATTTTTCCATGTGTGGGTACCTGGAGAGAGTTTCAAACCCAACCCTGTTCTAAGCCAAGAGTCCCCGACGACAAGTACTGAATTAGTTCTGGAAGGATCTCCTATAACTGCTCCCGTATTAGAAGATACCGACATCGAAATATTCTTGTCTTCTGACAAGGTTTATGATGAAAGGAATGAGGACGGCTCTAACAATATCTCTACTACTTATGAACAGATCAATGTGAACCAACTAGATGCTTACAAGCCTGTAGCAAGTCCAGAACCAATATATTCCTTGACCCGACCCAAGCCTAAACCTAGGGTTAGAGGTCCTAGGGACCCTGATGCCCCCAAACCTCCTCAAAGGTAAAGCTTATGTTTACAGGGTGTCACAATGAACATAAGAATTGAGTAACGATTTAGAGATCGCCATTGTAAATGCCTTCTTATTTAGTACGGTGTTATATGAAAGATGTGACCTAAAAATGTTTCTCTGCTAGAGTTAATAATTTTGATGTTAATGTTTTCATTGCATATGGCTGTAAGTAAAATGAGAAATTTTTTTATTTCCTTCTCCGTGTTAAACCTGCAGAAGTATTAATACAGATACATCACCATCATTACCGTTGACATAAAATATACTCAAGCGGGCGTAACTTTATAATGCATTACAATTCCTTAAACCATTAAAGACGTCGCTCAATTCTCATGTTTATTGGAAAGTCTAGAAAGAGAATAGAATTCATTTAAAGGTTTTTTGAGTTTCACAAAAGATGTTTGATAATTAGTTCAAACAGGGTTACCCACAAAGAATGAGACTTCAGAGACGATTGTATGGAATTTGTTTATTCCGTTTTTCTTGCATTCAGGTTTCCTTGTAGGCAAAAACTTTCTTATTTCATTGCTTAACCATTTATTAAACCCTCAAAATACTCATTTGAATGCAGAAACCAAAAATCAAGCTTCAAATTGTCATATACTTATAGTTTTTGGTCTTTACATTATTATCCTTTGTGGGTAACCCTGTACAATGCATCATTTTTAATAATCGAAAATATAAAAATCTCTTCCAGAATTTTGAGAAAACGGGCATTTTTTAATTTACCTCTAAACAGTAAAATATAGATTTATTGAATTAAGTCTTTTCCACAATCTCTAATCTTTGCAACCTAATGGTATAAACCTTTATATTTCAAACTTAGATCAGAATTCATAGTTTAAAACATCTAAGGTCTATGTCATTGGGTTGCAAAGATATAGATAGATAGATAGTTTAGAAAGTCAGAGTTTGTGGCAAAGACTTAATACCTTTGTATTTAGTGCGTATATACGTTGGTTGAAGGATGTTAGAGTATTGGTTCAGCAGGAGCTTGGTAATCCATCATTCTCCGAGCTTAACAGAGAACTAGGATACAGATGGAGGAACATTGATGAGAATACCAAGGGTTGGTATACATGGTTAGCAGAGAAGGATAATGTAGAGTACAGGAAAGCTATGAAAATATATACCAACAGTCCCCGGTATCTCCATATGAAGGAGCAGGCCAAGATAAAGAAAATGCTCGAAAATCCTCCTAAGATTCCCCCCAGGTTTACATTAATTCATTATTTCCAGGGGCGTTTACAGGATAGGGGTTCTGCGTATAGTGCCCATCAAAACCCCTTTCCATTTTCTTATCCCATTTCAAACTGTAAACCCCAAGCATGTAACAAGTTTGCAAACTAAATCCTGGTTATTTACAAGACATTACATATTCCACGGGCATCGCCGGGCACTTCAGCTAGTAATTAATAAGTAGTACCAACTAAATACGAGATTATGATAACGGCCAGAATGGATTTAGTAGTCTTAAAAAGGCTTTTTAATGATATCGCAAGAAAAATTGCCAGTTATGGTATAAAGGGATTTTAGGCGTAATTTCAAGTGACCCTCATGCAAAGATAGCAATGCCCGATTCACACTTGGGTACCCTTTAAAGCTTTCTCTGATTAAGTATGAATTAGGTATTAATGTTCATAAGTTTTGGAAACTGATTATTTTCAATGTGGTTTCTCTACAACATAAAGTGATTTCGACTTCTGGAAAACATAAAGTGATTTCGACTACTGGAAAACATATAGGAATTATTAGAGTTAACCCCTTTTAACTCCATTCTAGAAAAACAACAGATCTTCCACATTACTGACTAGATAAATGTTTCAAGGATACCGTTGTAAATCGGTCATTGCCATTTTTGCATAAAACAGTCACGTAAAATTACGCTTACAGTCCCTTTAAGGCATCTTATTCTTAGTTAGATTGAATAGTATTGGAATTTTTGTTCAGGTCAATTACTTTACTTTTGATAAACCCTTTATAAAATACTAGACTTTATGGCTCTGGGGTGTAATTTTAATTTTAATTTAGCTTTCCAATGTTTTTAGACTTCATTACAGGGGACATCAGTTCCAAAACTAACACTTGGCCCATTTCTAACACTGGTTAGAAATGGGCCAAATCTGCAAAGTTATCTTTTTTAAGAGTAAATATCTTTAAATCTAAGACGAGTAGAACAAAATTACACCATATATTTGTAAAAAATGGCTAAAACTATATATTGAAACATTAAATGTCCATTTTAAACTAATATTAAGGTGTGAGAATTAGTTTTTGAAGATTCTTGATTTCATTTTCGAACATATCCCTATTTTGGAACAATTACCGGATTTCAGCTCATGTCGCGTTTTCGGAATATATCCTGGTTTTGAGACAATTACCGGAATTCATATCAATGTCAATTTTCAAGTTTTTACACACTTATGAAACAAAACAAGCTTTTTCGATAAGCTAAAATATGAACAAAATAGAAAATAAAAACAAACTGTTCTTATACATTTTAAAAATCATTACAGCAATTAGAAATCAAAATATTAATATCATTTGTTCTTACAATATAGATTTAACTAGAAATGCGGGAAACTGTTTGTTTAAAATGCTTGAACATAAATCATCCATATTCTCTAATTTAACAAATAAAATGTGGAAACTTAGATTCTAGAAATAATTCAGAAGTTAATTTAGTCTTCATGAGATAATTTTTGTTGTCAATTATTTATTTTGTAAGTTATGAAAGTGAATTTTGTTTTTTTTATTGTGGATTGTACTCAAAAACGGGAAAGTGGGTTTTGTCTCGAAAACGTAACAATGTTTCAAATTCAGGATATGTTTGAAAATGGAAAACCTAACATTGTCTTGAAAACGGTCAAGAGCTTTAATGTAACAAGAACTCTTATTATAATTTTGATTTTAAAAAAAGTTTAAAATTGGGAATTGTTGTTCTCGTCATGTTTAATAAAATGTTAGTTATTGTTTTTTTTATCCACTTTTACTCTGGATATGGGTCGGGATCCCAAAAACCCAGTCTTTTAATTTGTGCCCATTTCTAACACTCAGTGTTAGAAATGGGCCAAGTGTTAGTTTTGGAACTAATGTCCCCTGTATTACACATCGTAAAACTAAAAAATTTCGCAGTTTTCTTGTTTTTATTGCTGGATTCACATAAAATTCTGGGGTCACGTGAGTTCATACAAAAATCTTTTAACGTATAATGGACACAAACAGATAGAAACTGACAGGCTTAATATATTCTGTAAACAAATAGAAACTGACAGGCTTAATATATTCTGTAAACAGATAGAAACTGACAGGCTTAATATATTCTGTAAACAGATAGAAATTGACAGGCTTAATATATTCTGTAAACAGACGAATGAGACGTTAAAGACGATCTGAAACTCTTTAGTTCTAAAAATATGAAGGTTAAATTGGATCTTATGTCTTTAATAGGTCTTCTAAATGATATAAAATTTTGTTCAGTGCGTACACGTTGTGGGTGAAGGATAACAAGGAAACTGTAAAAGCTGATCTTAACCCCAATTCTTCGTGTCATTTGATGAGTTCAGAGCTTGGGAAGCGATGGAAGAGCTTGGATCTCGAGACTAAACAATATTACTGCCGACTCGCAGGACAGAAGAAGAAAGATTTTTATTCTCAACAGAATCATTTACCGTCACCTTCTCTGCCCTTGAACTCTCTGCAGGAGTACAGGGTTCCAGAGTTATTCTACAAAGAAGCAACTATGTCCTCGGACACTTCGTCGAAAAATCTGGACAAAAAGGAGTTATGTCGAACCCTTCATAAGGACATGTTGGAGAAAGAAAAGAGCTCATCGGGTAAAATCTCCTTTAATAAATTTTTAAAATTCATTTTTTAATGATAAAATCAAATCAAATCATTAATTCTTATTTTTCTATTTGTTATGTTGTTATGTTCGGACCCAACTTACATTAATTAAGTGTTAATACACAATATATTATAGAAATTCAAAAACTTTAAACTTGCAGCAATCTTGACATAAGGGATGTATTACTTAACATGTAACTGGTTGTTATGAGACTCTCGGCTAATCTCGCCTCATCTACCTGTGTAGTAATGTTTACTTTTCAGGGTTACGTGATCATGTTAAAGCAGATGAAAACAACCCGGAGAAATCCTCCAAATCTGTCCAGGACAAGGTTTCCTCTCCGGAGAAAACCACCAGCTTCAAACACAGACCTATGATAAAGATTGCTAGAAACCTTTACCAAAACCCCTTCTCAAACAACTCCGATCTACAGAGCTCAAACTCCTCAGTCAGACCCAACCCTGTACTGGTTGAAAAATGGTCCCAATCTGAAGATCGTTCCTCAGTCCGACCCAACCCTGTACTAGTCGAAGAATGGTCCAAAGCTAAAGTTCATTCCTCCGTCCGACCCTACCCTGTACTAGTCGAAGAATGGTCCAAATCTAAAGTTCATTCCTTCGTCCGTTCCAACCCTGCTATAGTTGGACAAAGGTTCCAATCTAAATCTCACTCCTCCGTCCGACCCAACCCTGAACTAGTCGAAGAATGGTCCAAATCCAAGGATTGCTCTGGCCAACCCAACCCTGTATTAGTCGAAGAATCGTCCAAATCCAAAGATTGCTCTGGCCAACCCAACCCTGTACTAGTCGAAGAATCGTCCAAATCCAAGGCTCACTGCTCCGTCCAACCGAACCTTGTTTTAGTTGAAAAATTGTCTAAATCTGAAGCTCGCTCCTCCGTGCGACCAATTCATGCCCTAGTTGGACAAAGGTTCCAATCTAATAATCACTCCTCAATCCGTTCCAACCCTGTTATAGTTGGAAAAAGGCTCCAATCTAGAGCTCACTCATCCTCCCGACCCAACCCTGTTCTAGATGTAGAACGTTTTGAACCAAAAGCTCCTGAAACTGCAGATGAAGTAAATGTGTACTCTCCAACCATCAGGATCACGGATGAGGAAGGAAACATGATTTTCCACCCCCGCATATTTAACTAAATATAAATCAAACTGTATGCCAACTAACAACGGTATTAATGAGATTGTTAACATAAATTAAACATAAAGTGTTCTTTAAAGAGTGCTTGTCAGCGATTCACAGTGATACATTTTAAACCTTCATATGTTAAGTTTTTGGAACCTTTTATTCATTTAATCGTAGTTTTCCCCACATTTTTGGATCGCATTTCTCGTATTTTTTCATGGGTCTACGATAGCATTTGCGTATGGGGTGCCCCCCTTGGCAACATTGTGTCGGCTCCCTTTAAACCCCCTTTTTTGAATAAATATTGATACTGTTTTAACTATTTTAAGATAAACTAAAGTTTTTCTTCTTTCTATCATGAAGCTCAAGTTTTCCTTTTTCTATCTGTAAACTCCAGTTCGCTCACTTCCTATCTATAAACTCCAGTTCTCCCACTTTCTATCTTATAAACTACAGATCTCCTATATTTTCTATCTTATAAACTCTAGTGCGCCTACTTTCTATCTGTAATCTCATGTTCTCCTATCTATCTGTAAACACTAGTTTTCCTACTTTCTGTATATAAACTCATGTTTCCTATCTTTCTTTAAACCCTAGTTCTCCCACTTTCTATCTGTAAACTCCATTTCTCCTACTTTCTATCTTTAAACTCCAGTTCTCTTACTTTCTATCTGTAAACTCCATTTCTCCTACTTTCTATATATAAACTCCAGTTCTCCTACTTTCTATCTTTAAACTCCAGTTTTCAAACTTTCTATCTGTAAACTCCAGTTCTCGTACTTTCTATCTTGAAACTCCAGTTCTCCTACTTTCTATCTGTAAACTCCAGTTCTCCTACTTTCTATCTGTAAACTCCAGTTCTCCTACTTTCTATCTGTAAACTCCAGTTCTCCTACTTTCTCTCTGTAGACTCCAGTTCTCCTACTTTCTCTCTGTAGACTCCAGTTCTCTCACTTTTAACCTGTAAACTCAAGTTCTCCCACTTTCTATCTGTAAACTCCAGTTCTCCTACTTTCTTTCTGTAAACTCCAATTCTCCCACTTTCTATCTGTAAACTCCAGTTCTCCCACTTTTTACCTGTAAACTCAAGTTCTCCCACTTTCTATCTGTAAACTCCAGTTCTCCTACTTTCTTTCTGTAAACTTCAATTCTCCCACTTTCAATCTGTAAACTCAAGTTCTCCACCTTCTTTCCGTAAACTCCAGTTTTCCCAATTTCTATCTGTAAACTCCAGTTCTCCTACTTTCTATCTGTAAACTGCAGTTCTTCTATTTTTTATCTTTGAACTCCACTGTTTATCTGTTAACTTTTAGTTCTGCTTTTTATCTTAAACCATTTCTCCTACTTTCTATTTGTAAACTCAAGAATTCTCCTACTTTCTATCTCTGAACTCGATTCTTTTATTTCTATCTGCATCAAGTTATTATACTTTCTATCTGTAAACTCCAGTTATCCTACTTTCTAACTGTAAACTCCAGTTCTAACACTTTCTACCTGTAAACCCCAGTTCTCCTATTTACTTTCTATCTGTTAATCTATCTGTTAATTAATGTTCTCTGCACTTTCTATCTGTAAACTCAAGTTTTCCCTCTGTCTATCTTTGAACTCCAAATTTACTTTCTATTGTTAACTTGCAGTTTTGTTTTTCATCTGTATACCATTTCTCCTAGTTTCTATCTGTAAACTCTAGTTCTCCTAATTCTATCTGTAAAACTCAAGTTTTCCTGTAACGCTGGTTCTCCTACTTTATCTGTAACTCTAGTTCTCCTACTTTCTTTATGTAAACTCATGTTTTCCTTTCTATCTGTAAACTCTAGTTTTCCTACTTTTTACATGTAACTCATGTTTTCCTATCTATCTTAAAACTCTAGTTTTCATACTTTCTACATGTAAACTCATGTTTT
Source organism: Eurytemora carolleeae (assembly GCF_000591075.1). Lineage (NCBI taxonomy): Eukaryota > Metazoa > Arthropoda > Copepoda > Calanoida > Temoridae > Eurytemora > Eurytemora carolleeae. The sequence goes on along the minus strand of NW_019396106.1, from coordinate 149,365 downwards.
CCTATCTATCTTTAAACTCTAGTTTTCATACTTTCTATATGTAGACTCATGTTTCCCTATCGATCTGTAAACTATAGTTTTCCTACTTTCTATATGTAAACTAATGTTTTCCTATCTATCTGTAAACTCCGCAAAATCGTCAAGAAGTCAATATTAGGTTTTAACTTTGGTAAGATCAAAGACGACATAAAAATTATTCAAATTAAGGAAAATGTAACCTTTTTTCAATTACCATTATTTATCATTTGATTTTCGGTTCAGATCAAAAATGAATCTGTAAGGAGGGAATTCCATGTCTATATTTGATGACAAAAATTGTGGAATATGTATGTGTAATAATTTATCCTGTTAAACAGGTTTACGTTGGATCAGCTGATTCAAGAAACACACAACTCATCCTAATTCAGAGTCACCAAATTATACAAAAAAAATGACTTTAAATAGTTATATTACTCGTAATATTATTTCGATATTATTACACATCGTCCAACCTTTAGCATGTTTAACACCCTTCACTCTAACTTAAGATACAAAGTTGTCTGTTTTGAAATTTAAGAAAATTACAATGATATGAATGTGTTTATAATAATCTCATGATATTTTCAGGAAAAATGTCTGGAGTGACGTTATGCCAAGCAACTCCTGGTAAATTAAACAAGGTGAAGACAAGTATCAAATCTGTCCCGGAGCTACGGAAACAAGCCGCTGAACTAACCAAGCTACCGGAGGACCGGATTCGTTTGCTCTGGCAGGGAAACCTAGTCTCCGATGGTTTTGATGTGAGTAAACTGACGAATAGTCTGGTTATGATTGTTCCCATGGCTCCAGCTAGACCCGCTCAGGGTCCTGCTCCGGAACCTGTTCATGCTTCGGAGGAGGAGATTCAACGGTTTAGAGTGGCGTTCGGGTCCGCTATAAGGAACCCGGCTTTCTCCAAGGTAGTAAAAAGAATGGCGTTGCGTGAGAACATGGATAATTTATCTGCTGCTTGCCCAGGACTAGGAGAAGATCTTGTAGCTCAAGCTTTCCTCACTCGTCCTGAACTACTGATTCAGCTATTGGATCTAGAAACTCTAAAAAAGATCGGAGAAACTCATCCAGCCTTGTGTGAAGCTGCGCATAACCTTGCTGCTGCGGTTCATGAGGAGCAGGCATCTTCGGGTCGATCAGCTGCATCAGATGAGTCCGGAGAACCTGAACCAGGCAGTTACTTCCTTGATGAGCTAAGTGATGAAGAGATGGAGGATGAGGAACAAGGTCCCCAGGCCGGACGGACAGGTCGTGTTGCTCCGATTACTCCGGAGCAACTTGCTGCTGCTTTAGCTGCCGCTGCCGGCTCTGCTAATCCTTTCATGGGAGTAACAGGGCTAGGTCTAAACCAACCTGGAGCACAGAGGAGTTCAACCAGTACAGCGTCATCTTCTGCTCAAACTACTCCGTCGAGTCGTCTCACAGCTGATATGTTCCAGGCCGCTATGCAGCAGGCTATGCAGGTGATGGATGGATCAAACAGTGCTCAATCCTTTGCTCCGACTCCTATTCCGCAGATGGATTACTCCAGTCAGCTTGCTACCATGAAAGAAATGGGTATAATAGACGAGGGGTTAGCAACACGCGCTCTCCAGGTTATGGGTGGAGATATTCAAGCTGCTGTGGATCTTATATTCTCCGGATGGTTGGGAGATGAAGATGCAATGCAATGATGAATCTTAACTAATTTTGGATGTTTTATCATCGTTATTTAAAATTATCATTAATCTTAATCCGTAGAATCAAATCAAGTTTAAAATAAATTCTTGTAATGATTTCAGAAATGAATTTATGGAACGCGCACACTTTCAACCTTGGATCCCAGGGGAATATATATACTCAGACTGTGATCAAACTGATAAATGGTTCTTGTAAACTCCTGGTTGCTGCCCTCAGCAGGAAGGTTTCATGCTTTGATCTCTCCATGACGCACTCAGCTCGACCCTGTGGCTGTGTGGTAAGAAAAGATATGTTTTCCTACCAATTGGTTATTGTTTTACCCCCCACATAAAAATGTCTTCCAATATAAAGACATTTATGAAATTCTTTGGAAACCTGTAAGTTTAGGTGATTTAATAGAATTTTAATTTTTGTTGGGGGGGGGGGGCAGAAACATAACTTATATCTTGCAATGATGATTTTTTTTGAAACTATTGTGTACTTAATCATTCATACTAACTTCATAGTGAATTTTATTATTGACGTGCTATAAAGTTAAATTAGCTCTATATTATAGCACTGTGACAATGATATTTCAGGCTTTATTTTGCTTTATTAAAACGCTTATTATATCTAGAAATAATCATTTCAGCAAGACAAGTACAGAAACATTTCATAAAAATACCTTTAGCACTAATATTTTGGAACGACGTTTTATAAAGTTTTTGGGTTTCAATTTTCTCTGAATGTTCTCGCCATGAACCTTCTTGATGAAGAGAACATTTCTGTTTATAACTAATTTATGAATATATTAGGTAGTTCCACAGACCCAAGAATTGCAGTTTACTTATCTTCCACCCGGAGCTGAAATCATTTCCATCCATGCATTTAATCGGTCCAGTGAGACGAACGATTTTGTGATTGGAGTAACTATTATCAAGGGTTCAGACTCCGGATCTCAAGATCAGTATATAAACATATACTCGGAATGGGAACCTGGCACTGAACTACAGCTTGACAGGTTTCTATTCAAAATAATAATAATGAACATTGAACAAGATAAAAGTATAACATTGTAAAGAAATTAAATTTTTTTCATTCATTTATTGATAACATTGATGCAATTGTCGATTGAATTACTAGTTATTAAGAATATAGCTAAAGAAAAATTTGCGTTAAGGGTTAAAAAAGGTTTTAATTCTGATAATTCCTATTAATTTTTCTGCTGTAGAAATGCTCAAGTCACTTCATGAGAGAAAAAATAGTCGGTTTTCAAAATCATTAACATTGTTAGCTAATTCATACCTAATCAGTTAAAGCTTTGATTGGATGGTCATTTTAAAAATACCCTTACTGTCCCATTAAGAGAAAATACCCTTACTGTCCCATTAAGAGAAAATACCCTTACTGTCCCATTAAGAGAAAATACCCTTACGGACTCCCATTAAGAGAATAAATTATGTATTTTTTATCCCTCTAATATCACGATGAAATAATATGTTCGGAGGGGGGGGAATGGAATTTTCATATGAAGAAGTATATTTATTTCAATATTTTTCAGCTTGGCCCAGGGTTGTCTCTCCCTGGAGCTCCGATATATCCCATACCAGCTCGGACACTGTCAGGTTGGAGAAGAGAAACTGTGGATACTTGGAGGCTCAGACAACAGAATACATGTCTTCAGGTTTATACATAAACATCTTTTTATTTTTAATAAAATTAAACCCACGCTCTATAATTTTTTTATTTTAAAATCGCATCAAGGGTCGAAATAATGTATACATAACACCGTTTTTGAAATTTTCAAATAACTAATCTTAAAATTTAATTTAATTATAAAGATTTATTCACACACAAAGATATAAATACATATATAAATGGTGTAGTTTAAATTTGTTTAAATAAATTTTTTGAAAATACAGATTTCCAAAAGAAAAGAGAAAAATATGCAAAATTATGCACAAATAGACAACATTGATCATTACTCAATGCATAACATATTTATCATTTCAGTTATTACCAATGTAATGTAATAAATAATTGTGGATTCTTATGATGGGTTAATTGGGATAAATGTGTAAAAAGAAAAAATCTTGACAATGTTAGAAAAGAAAATACTTTTGTGAACATTTGCAATTATGATGACCGATTGTTTGTTTGTTTAGTGAGGATAAGCTACGACACATGTACTGTGAGCTGGAGGTGGAGAATAGTCTGGTTGAGTTCCAGGACCCGTATCCATCCGTTCCTCTCTACACAGACACTCATACAGAGGACGGGATTAGGACAGTTGCTACAGTTTGTGAATGCGGGTTCCTCAAGCTTACTAAGGTGGATGAGTTCAGAAACGAAATTCTAAAAATTTGGACAAGAAATTTTGAGGGTCCTTTGACCTGTGTCCTTTTTATGAAATCCAGCACCTCGCTCGACTTCCTGTTTCCAAGCTTTATCGGAGACAATGCTAAACTACCCCGGAGAGAGAAGGAGAAAAATTTATCAATGGTTGTAACTTGTAGTATAGGGGAGAGCTTGGTTTATTCCGACGTGACCAACCTGGGACTAGAAAGCTGTGAAAGATTAGAGCAGAGTGACGCCCATGATATAGTTACATCCGCCTGGGTTGATGATTTAACATTCGACGGAAATCTGACAATTTTGCTGGGAACCCATGGGCTCAAGGTGTTAGCCTATAGGAGAGAAGATTCAGGTTGGAAACTAAAATGGGAGAAACGGTTTCCTGCTCCAATCCTAGGAATAAGATATGCAGACCTTACTGGGGATGGGGTCAAAGAACTAATAGTTATAACAACCTGCGGGGTTCAGGTTTTGCAACATGATCTTGAAGCTGTGAAAGAAACTGCCCTGAGAAGATTAAATACTATATCAAGACTAATTAAAAACATTTCAAATTAAACATTTATAAAACAGTTAATTTGGGGGTTGTGTTACAGAGTAAAATGTTACAAACTCGACGCTCGCGACAAGAACGAGTGAAAGTAGCGAGAAACTCGGAGAATATTCTGAAGGATTGTCCTGAACTAGAAACTTATCTAGTTGGAGACCAACAGCTGGCCGTAGATATTTATACAGTTAACCAAATGTCGGAGAGTTTAAAGAAATCCCTTCTTGACTTACTGGAAGGGAACATGAGAGAATTTTACGAGAACACTCCGTCAGGTTGGGACAGGTCGGAGAAATCTGTAGAAATGTTTGATTCTAACTCTAGACATGTTGTGCTGAGCAAGGACGGAGAACCGGTAGCGTTCTCACATTTCCAGTTCGACATGGATCACGGAGTAGACGTGATATACTGCTATGAACTGCAAATCCTGGAAAATTGGCGAAGAAAAGGGATTGGAAGGTAATTAACGTCCTAATTCTTCTTTCAGACACTATTCTCCGAACCCTACAGTATGGATGTTCAACCAAGTTTGTTTTTTTTCATTGCGATGTGCTGTACGTTGTCTTAGGTTAATACATTTACTAAAACACGATTCAAAGCTTTTTCTTTTTCCTGACTATGTTTTCAACCTACTATTCGTTCTCTAAACCATGATATTATTCTCTTCCTTTTGAAAGAATAGATCGTTAATATCTCCTATTATATCCATACCCTCCGGTTTAACTCACTTTCACTTTAAGATTGTCAATATTTTTTGTTGCCCATGACAAAAATTCAGATATTAATGTTATGGGCTAAAAACCTGTAGTTGTTTATACTCTTGTTTAAAGAACATATTTAATGTAAAATCTATCTTTATTAAGAGACCTTCATAATTGAACTTTTTTGGTCACCCTTCCTCTAGCGGTCATTGTTCACAATCTTAAATAAACGTAATAGGAAAATTTTCTTAAAAAAGATTAAGATATTTTTAAGGATTATCAATAAAATCATAAAATGGACAAATTGTCAATTGATAAGAAAAGATTACATGTAAGCTTAATAAATAAAGCCTAGAAGGTACACAGAGTTCCATGTCCCCCTCACCCCAGTACGCCCCTGAACCTCTGTTAACTAAATTTTGTACACTTAAGCCATTGGAATTGCATAAAACTAGCTTTTATCTCTCTTAATTTTAAATTTTGACGATCGTTAGACATTTTTATTTACACATATTAATGTTATAATAAATATATTTGTTTAGATTTATTGTGCGGATGCTGGAACATTTGAGGAGTATTTTTCATCTGACAAAACTTATTTTAACAGTGTTTAACTTTAATTTAGCGGCCATAGAGTTCTACAAGGAAGGATTAGGTTTCAGTGTTGATGAGACTAGTCCAGAGTCTCAGTACTATATAATACTTTCAAGAACAAATGCACATTTGTCACCTTTATAAATATTTAGAACATTGAGTGAAATGTGAAAAGGGAATATTTTCTTGTTCGAACTATTCGATCCGTTCCTTCCGTTCTTGATTCTCTTCCGATACAACGGAGTTTATGTAGGTCTTGGCATTGTGCTGGATCCAACTTCCTCCGTTGCTGGATTTCTCCGACCTTCCGTCCTCGCTCCGTCCTACTTTCAGGATATAGGAGAAATCAACAGATAGTATTCTACAGAACAGGATTATGTTCATGAGAACCTGAAATACAATTTTAATGAATTATTGTATGAAATGATTTTATGCGTAATTTAACTTTCAATTGAAAGATTAATAAAAGTTGTGTTAACAAACAAAGATCTTTATTTGTTTTCATTATGCAAATAGTTTATTTTTAAACACTGAAGTTTAATTTAGATAATATAAATCAATTCACTCCTCCTTCCTTTTCCTTTTGTAATCAGTTCCTATTCTTCCCTAGTATTTCGAGTCATCTTTTATTCTAATTTCTTTAATTTTCCTTCTAGTTTTATTGTAGTTATGCTTGACATTGCTTTATTTTCTTATACAGTTTAATTCTTTTTTTTGTTATTGCACCTGCGGTATGTTTTAAGGTTATCTCTATATGGTGTGGTTTATACAGTCCTTATCTTCTATCTTCAATATTATAAAACACTACAGTCTTGTATTGCATAAGACAGTTTCTATAATTACGTCATTATTGACAATTTCTTAAAAGACAATTCATTCGTTGAACTCAATATTTTATATTTTTAGACATTTTTTGGGGTTGAATTGCAAAATTGTGAGTTTTTAACCGTGACCATGCACAATTTGCACAACTCAAGCGTCCCAAAAAATCAATAAGGCATATTTGGTCATCTAAAATACAATCAAACCATCGCAACTTTGCCATTTTGTTACGAAAGAGATTGATTTTTTTTAGTCTGGATTTGACTCGTTTCTTAAAATGTGTAGATTTTTTTAGACACGATTTTAAAAATCCTAAGCGATTTTTTATATTAAATGAATGTAAGCTTGCGTCAATAATTCCACCGCTTTCCGTGGTGCTTACAGTAAAAAAAACACAAGTTATACTTACAATAACGGCGAGTCCGACTGAACCAGCAGTAAAGAATGCTAAAGGAATCTTGTCCCTGTTCACCGTCAACCACCTCGTCATCCATCCCAGCAACAGGATACGGAAGAAGAGAAACGTTCCAACATTGAAGAGAGCATTAGTCTTGTATCTCAGAGAGGATTTAGGTTCTCCAGTAATGATGAAGAGCTGCCTGGCGTGGAGGAACACGGAGTTGATCTCAACCATTAAGGAGAGAGCGCCGTAGGCCACGTACTGGTGGCTAAACACCGCTATTGAGAAGCAGATAACGACCAAAAAATGGTGTATTAGTAGCTCGTAGGTGGATCTCTTCCTGTGGTAGATGATCATGTCCAGTGCGTCGTATATAAAGTATCCTATGGAGAAGGAGACTAAGGCGTGTGTGGAAGGAGTAGAGGTACTTATCAGATCATTACTCATTTCTGGGGCCTGGAATATAACAAATTAAATGTCTTCTTTTCCCGTCCGATTAATTCGTTATACCAAAGCGCGCAAGATGTTATATTAGAAATATTTTCTTTTATGAAAGATTACGCTCCGCCAAAAATAATTCATTTCATTTGTTAACAATATTTTAAGGTTTTTCACATCCTATCGGAGAAAATAAATTTTAGAAAAGTCACTGATCAGTTTTCTGGAATCTTACGAATTAAAAGCAGGGCGGTTTCCGGCGTTTTTTTTAACGAATTTTATGATATCTGATATTTTTGTTATGATCCAAATGTATTTAACCTAACTTTAAATTTGGAGAAATATTCCTCGTTACCTGATAAAATGCTAGTGGAGACCATATCCCAGTGATAAATGAATGTATAAACGAAGTCGCTACGTTCCTCCATTTCCATCTTTGCTGTGTGGTTCTGCAGGCGCTCTCCGGTATGATGAATCTAGTGAGGTAGTTGGTGAAAGAGAAGACGGAGAACCCGAGGGTTATCACGAGCTTGTTGTTCTCCAGCATCTCTGGTACGTCCATTCTGTTCTGTAGTCTGTGTAACACTATCAATAAATGCGAGTTTCCTTCCACTTAACTATCAATTTATAATGATAAGCTACAGAGCCGGGAGTTCGTTTATATAAAATAGAACTTACTCTGTAACCCGCAAAGAAATATCGATCTTTCAACTCTGAGTCTGAGAGTTTAGTAAATGTTTCTAGATCTTGTTAATATTTAATTTACACGAAAACTAGATCCAGATATCGAGGATATAATATTTTATTCGGCCTCGAGTTAAACTAAGAACTGAAGAAGCAAAGGAATGCCGGAGAGAGAAGAGAAAGCAATATTTCTTCCACTTTCCTCGCCTTTTACACCTCGTAATTACGCAATTCTGTCATGTATTAGGAGTTGCCTTGTAAGTGGTTTGTGTGAAGAACTGCGTTATTGCGTATGTTGTTTACATTTAGGCCGATCCCACCTATCGTAGGAACACGCCCAAACGGCATTCTTATAGTAGGAACTTGACCAGACAAGAGATGTTTTATAAAGCTTTCTTTTTGCGTAAACGAACTCTTTGATAACTCACTATTCCTTGATAAAAGTTTGTTATACAAATAAACTTCAGTCTTTATTCGATAATCTTAAGCAAACAAATAGTTCAAATATTAAGCAATACAGTTTTTTCCTGCTGCCGTTTATAAAAGTTGACATTTATCATTCTAAAAAAAATATAATAATTGCCATGTGCACTGCAGACATTTCATAAGTACAATTTTAGAATTTATCAAGACATAAAACATACAAATAGTAAATTTGATTTTTAAAAATGAAACAATTATTGAATGATCGACGAAACCTGTTAATGGCCAGTCCGCATTTTTCTTATTTTAGTGTTCGCGCCATATTTCTCCCATGCAGGGATAAACCGTAGCAAAATTACTATATCAATTCTTAATTTAAAAAATAGGTTAATTCAGGGTTGTTCTAAATGATGTCGTTAAAGCATATCGTTGGGGTTAATCCAATTAACCAATTGCAATTTATAGATCGCGTAAAATATGGGTTAATTTTACAAATATGGGTTCCGACTCTTCCGACCTAAAAAAAACTGATCATGATGTTTTCATGCATGTCGCTTTTTTGTCTCGTTCTATTTATTATTTTATTTTATTAATTATTTTATCTTATTGGATAAGTATCATGTCAAAACCATTAAATTAACAGATTATCAAAGTTATAACTCTACCGACGTTCAACATTATATAAACAGGGTTCTGACTAATGAGTCTGTATAAAGACGACCTGCAAGTGTAACAATATCAAGGTTAAATTGGACTTCTACCTTACATTTAGTCAGTAAATGATTTCGCAATAAAAGCAAACACTTAAACAGTTGCAGGGAATCAAGAATATAATAAGGAAACTACAGTAAAAATTTCGTACAATCATCTCTGAAGTCTCGTCTTTTGTGAGTAACCCTGTTTGAGTATTTAATTTTGAGGTTCTCAACAAATTAAGCTAACAATAAAATTGAAAGGATCCCCAGCTTAACTAAACAAAAATTAGAAAGTGATATTATTCTCACTTTATGTAAGCATATTTTTACATCATAAACTTTAAAATACATTATTAATGCATTTGCACTCAGGCATCTTAAAATAGTGTGACAGTTGAAGTATCTTGCTCGTATGCTCATTGCTCATATCATGTTTAAAAAGTATTCATAAAAATTAAATGTTTATAATAATTTGTATTTACTCGAAATATGGTAGGTTAGTCTTAACGAAGCACTTCATAATTTAGTTAACAATTATAGTGATAACCAGAAAACTCTGAAATAGAAAGACGAATTTTAGGCTCAAGTTACATGACATTAAATAGTCCAATAAGCAGACAGAACCCACATTGAAATCAACCTTTTTAAGAGCCATGTTCACTATAGCTGTATACAACTACAATTTTTTTAACCAAATTTTTGAACCTGAAGCAATAAGTTTCTGTAAAAGTTAAAGAATTGAATGCGTACTTTAACCGACCCATGCCTATCTTCTTCTCGCTGTTCGATCAGAAAATCTTACCTCAGGAAAAAAAAAAATTTTAAATGTTTTAATTTGATTGGTCTGAAAGTACAGCTTTAGTAAATATAATTGTTACGGAAGCTAAAAACAGCTAAAGATTACAATTTTTGAAAATTCTAAATTCTAATAACATAGTTCTTAGTATATTCACAGAAGATTCCGTTGATCTAATATTATCAACTATGCAATTATAAGATCTTCAGAAGTTTCATGAGTATCCAGAAGTTCCAGATTTTATCACCTGCAGCTCAAATAGCTCTCTTGCTACAGGACAGGGAAGTTATTGGGGCTAAATACCCCCCTAGACTCCTGGGAGTAATTATCCTTCATAGAATCTTGGGGGTAATTACCCCCCCCCCTCCCCCGGGGAATCTTGGAGACGTGCATAAATATCATTCAACTTTAACAATTAACATATATAGATAAAGTTTACCAAAAAATCGATTTTTTAATGCAGTAGCACGTACTTGCACTTATGTCAAATTAGGTAACGCTCTTCCGTGGGGGGGGGGAATAAAAAGTTTGAAGATCAAGATTATTAAAAATTAAATTTCAAAAGGAAGCAATTTTTTCTATTTTAATATCATGAAATTAACATATACACCCCTGCTAGAAATCCCAGCTCTCTCTCAGTCAGAGAAAAATAAGATTCATAATACAACATTTTTTAGTTTAAACCATGTTTAAATGTAGTTTAAAGCTTTGTGTTTCTGATTGATAAGAATATAGTTTCCCCAAATTTTGTATGAACAATTACGATATTTTGAATTTATTACTTTTAATGATATTTATCAAATTTTATATCTGTGCCATATAACTTCATCTGTACATCCGACTGACAGGGTTAGGATGAAAATTGTTAAATAATATTTCACTAGGTCAAGGAACGCCCAACTCAGATATACGCAAATGGTGTACCGTACACTGTGGGAGGAATATAAACAAACCCAGTGCCCCCACACAAGGAACTTTAACCAGGAACGCCCAACTCAGATGTACGCATATTGTGTACCGTACACTGTGGGAGGAATATAAACAAACCCAGTGCATAGCAGTTGAAGGTAAATGATTGAACTCTGATAAACAGAGTGATTTTACAGTCCAACTAAACAAACTAGTTAATATATCAAGTTAGTGCGGATACAACTTAATTATTTAAATATAATTTTGGCTTTCAGATATGGGAAATTTATAAATGCTTAATGAGATTTGTACAACTCGTACAACTATAAAGGAGAAGCAAGGTAAAAAGATTCCCACTTATCCTTGTTTCCGAGGTTTAACTTTCTTTTAAGATTTAAAACCTTTCTCCTTAGGTATAGTCTTTCCTAATGTTTAAATCCTTCCTCCCAAAGATTAAATTTTTCCTCATAACGTTTAACCCTTCTAGATCGTAATCCTTTTTCCCAACATTTGAATCCTTCCTCCCATGGTTTACATCCTTCCCCCAAGGAATAAACCCTTCCTCCCAAGGTTTACATCCTTCCTCCCATGGTTTAAACCCTTCCTCCCAAGATTTACATCCTTCCTCCCAAGATTTAAACCCTTCCTCCCAAGGTTTAAACCTTTCCTCCCAAGGTTTAAACCCTTCCTCCCAAGGTTTAAATCCTTCCTCCTAAGGTTTTAATCCTTCCTCCCAAGGTTTACATCCTTCCTCCCATGGTTTAAAACTTTCCTCCCAAGGTTTAAACCCTTCCTCCTAAGGTTTTAATCCTTCCTCCCAAGGTTTACATCCTTCCTCCCATGGTTTAAAACTTTCCTCCCAAGGTTTAAACCCTTAAGGTTTACATCCTTCCTCCCATGGTTTTAATCCTTCTTCCCAAAGTTTAGTCCTTCTTTCCTCCCAAGGTTTACATCAATTCAATAGTTTCTTTATTTTAGAACTAGATTGAAATGATAGAAGAAGAAGAACCAGAAGAATATGAGGTATTTTCAATTTCCACAAATTAAAAATTTTATATCGGTTGTAATGGATTTTTTCTAAAAATACCTATTTTCATAATCGTTACTTCTAATCCTAAAGATGATTATCAAACATAAAATGCAACTTATTCTGAATCTTATTCCTTGAAAACAGCTAACTTTAACTGTTTTCAGGAACCTATGAGTGCGGAAAATTCAGCGCAAAAAAGGCCTCAAAACAGCACTAATATATGTATGTGGGTTTATTGCCAAAAACTCCATACTAAAGTTCCCGGCCTTGTCAGAGTAGGCGAGGAGAAAACGAACTGTGATTGGATCGACTTAAAATCCAGAGGATCCTTGTTTTATCCTTCTAAAGATCTGTTGGAGGAAGTTGAAAAATATGAGAAAATATTTAAAAAAAATACATAGTCTCTGGATAGAGGACATGATCCTATCGAAAAAAAACAATTTCAACTATTACTGCAATAAACCAAAGATGGCCTAGGGAGGTTGTAAAACCTTTTGTAAATGTAAGATTTTTCAGTAAACTGAAAAAACTTAATGTAAGCTTGAAGGAAAATAGTAAAAAAATGTCAGAACATTGAAACAAACTGCTCAGTTTATGTTTTGGAATTATGGTGTGATAGAATTATAAAGCTTGACGACCTGCTTTTAAAAAATAGAATGTATAAAATGTCAATAAATAAATGTACTTAAATACGGATAACGTTCTTTTCATTTTTTCTCGAATTTTATGTTTTATTTATAAATGACTAATATTTAATGTGCATTTCCCAAACAAGTTTTTAAAGGTGAATCAGGCATACATCTTTATATGGGACACAATTACGTGGGCAGTCCTGTTAGACATTGAATTATGTCTACTGTCCCTTTTTGCATTGATTCCCATGGATCATGAGAACTTGTTTTTGCTTTTATTAAAACATCCGAATTTTACCATATAAAGTTTCACAATTTGAATATAATCTTTGTAATTATCATTTCTCTCTCCTGCCTTTAAAGCATATACTCGCAAGTACTCCTGCGTTTTATAATCATTATTCATGTCTACGATAGCAATATATCTTATTATCCCCTCTCCCACATAATTGATGTTTAGCCCCTGAATTCTTTGTTTTGATCTCCTCCCACTAAATTACACAAATTTTACGCATCAGATATGGCGGTTTCTGGTCTATATATTTCTTGCCCCCACAGAAGTTGAAGGGAAAGGACTTAAGTTCTGATGTGATATTACATTCCAACAAAAAACAAGTCAATATATCAAGTTAGAGCGAATAGTTATGATTTTTGGCTTTCTGGTCAATATGGAAAATACAAAGCAATATATTCTTATTCCACCCCTTAGGCCCTTTTCCCTCAAAAATGATGGGTTGCCCCTGAATTCTTTGTTTTGATTTTCTCCCACTGCAGTACATAGATTTGACGCATCATATATGGCGGTTCCTGGTCTACATATTTCTTGCACTAGGTTGCAGGAACTCATTAGTTGTTCTCAAACTCAAACTTTCTAAACTTTCTACACCTTACATATTTGCAACCTTACACCTCAATTGTTATCAGCTGAGCAATGTGGATTAGGAACTTTTGTGGATTTTATGGTAATATTACATCGTCATACGCAACATCCCCCCTACTGAACTTCTGACATACTACCTATCCGACCTACTACAATATCGGACCTATTGAGTAATTATTTATTAGAGAAATATAACAAAAACATACAAAATTAAGAGTTTCAGGAGAAAATATTTAAAAACCCTCCAAAAATAAAGGTTGTGGGAATATTTCCCCCCAATTCTAAAAATTAAGGGAAAAGGATAAAAACAGTAAATATTCTGTTCAGTTGTCTCGGGTAATCCTATTTTTTGTGGTTAACCCTTTATATTTAATCTGAAGTAATCATGGAAATTTTGTAATTTTGTAATTTTACATTATGCCATTAGAACCAGAAAACAATGGAAGACAACATTACAGCAATACTTAATTTTATTACAAAGCAAATATATTTAAATATAGATAATTATCTAATCACTAATTAAGTGAAATTGGTCTTACACTACTCAATTGCTCATGTGTTGTAGGTTCATTGAAGGTAGTCTTCCAATTTTTGCAGTTTTCTGGTTATCCCTGTATTTTTAAAGCTTTCTATTATTTGACGTTTTCTTGTGACAGCTAACATATTTTGCGGGCATGCAGTGAATGCAGTGGTGATTTATGTATTTTCCTCTTCTATCATAAAGCCTTGTAATTTCTACACAATCTTTATAACCTATTGTGGTATACCTTCATTATTTCAAATTTGAATTTAGTGTTAGATCAAATAATCTTAGTTTGACATATAAAGGCGTTAACCATCAGGTTGAAAAGATATGGCGATTAGAAAATTTGAGTTCGTGGCATATCAATTCCTTTCCCTAGATATTTTTAGATAAGTTATCCAAGATTCTTTGCATCTGCAGATGGGGGGGCCTTTATTTTTGGAGGGTTTTTAAATATTTTCTCCTAAAACTCTTAATTTTGTATGTTTTTGTTATTTCTCTATTCTCTAATAAATAATCACTTACTGGGTCCGATATTGTAGTGTAGGTCGGAAATATTTGGGGGATCTGGTTTACATGTACATCAATTCTTATTAGTGCACTGAATGAACAGCAATAACTAAATTTTTTATGTTCTTCACTTTCCAGTTTAAGATTTGAAAAGTGTGAAAGCTCTGAGTTCTAGGNCTAGTATTTCGCAAACTTTTTCTTGATTTCGTGTTTTTTCGCGAAAATGAATTTAGCGAAAAATTGCGAGAACTTTGCGAAATATCGCGAAAAAAATTACACGAAAAGCACAAGTATTGTAACTACAACCGCCTGCAACAATTAATTTTCGCCAAAAAAATGTAGAATTGCTCTTCAAACATTTAAAGCATAATTAGATATATATTTAATTAATAATTTCTATTCCTTATACTTCCAAAATGTTTGATAAAAATTTGAAAAAATTCCGTGCATTTTGCAGCGAAATTTTCGCATTTTTTTCAATTATCAATTTGTTATTTTGCGACAATTTCGCTTTTTTACGAAACAGATTAAAGCAACCTTTCGCAAGCGCGTTTGGCCGCTACCAAGAATTTAGCGTGAGGTGAGACATCTGACTATAGCCAAACTATTGTCCACTGTTCATGCCTTATCAGGGAGAGAACGGGCTCTGACCGAAAGATACACCATCGTTCAATCGGTTAGTCCAATCGATATCGCACTATGCAATGGTGGTGTATTTTTCGACCTATAACACATATCCGTCATATTCCACTTCTGACCTACGCCAAATCCGCTATACTACACATCCGACCTACTAGCACGTGGTATTACAGCTGCTACATGGAATTGTGGTGCCGTATATTCCGACCTAGATGATTCTAACCTAAAGGTTTTCTGACCTAAATATCTTAGGTCGGATGAGCAATATTTTTAGGTCGGATGAGCATTATTTTTAGGTCAGATGAGCAATATTTTTAGGTCGGATGAGCAATTCTTTTTTAGGTCGGATGAGCAATATTTTTAGGTTGTTTTACCAATAATTGCCATAATTGTGAAGAGTACCACTACTGTTTCAGTAATGCATAAAACGGGGTTTTTGAGGGGGGCTCAACACCCGTAGGGGCCTGTACATGCATCTATATTTAAAACATGGATAAAATTGGTCTTTCCTGGCTCGGCTCGGATGAGCTTAACCTAACCTGACCCTAAAATAATACTAAATAACTTAAATCATTTGGTTATTTCCTAGAGAACGGTTTTTGGACCCCCTTCCCCCTCCTATCAATTTTTTACATGACTTTTTTAACAATTTTCAATTAAATGTAAGACATGTGGCCGCAGTGCTCGGCCCCCTAGCCTGTCCTAGCCGCAGCGCTCGGCCCAGAAAGTGTCATAGCTTAACCTAACCCATGGCCACAGCGCTCAGCCCCAGTTAGCCTGTCCTAGCCGCAGCGCTCGGCCCAGAAATGAGCCTAACCTAACCCTATATATACACTAATTTTATTAAAAATTTTTGAATTAAAGGTCTTTCCTGGCCGCATTACTCGGCCCCCTTGTCCTAGCCGCAGCGCTCGGCCCAGAAAGTGTCATAGCTTAACCTAACCCATGGCCACAGCGCTCAGCCCCAGCTAGCCTGTCCTAGCCGCAGCGCTCGGCCCAGAAATGAGCTTAACCTAACCTAACCCAAAATAAATAATAATTTAATTAAAAATTGTTGTTTTTATGTTGTTCAACTTTATATTTAAACATTTAAAAAAAATATTACTCATCTATTATATAACCTCTGAAATAAAAATATTACTCAACCAACCAAAAAAATATTGCTCAACCGACCTAAAAATATTGCTCAACTTACCTAATAAAATTGCTCATCCGACCTAAAAAAATTTCTCGAAACTGACCTAAAAATATTGCTCATCCGACCTTAAAATATTGCTCATCCGACCTAGAAATATTGCTCATCCGACCTAGAAATATTGCTCATCCGACCTAGAAATATTGCTCAACCGACCTAAAAATATTGCTCATCCGACCTAAAAATATTGCTTAACTGACCTAAAAATATTGCTTAACCGACCTAAAAATATTGCTCATCCAACTTAAAAATAATGCTCATCCGACCTAAAAATATTGCTCAACCGACCTAAAAATATTGCTCAACTGACCTAAGAAAATTGCTCAACCGACCTAAAAAAGATTCTCAACTGACCTAAAAATATTTCTCACCCGACCTTAAAATATTGCTCATCCGACCTAAAAATATTGCTCATCTGACCTAAAAATATTGCTTAACCGACCTAAAAATATTGCTCAACCGACCTAAAAATATTGCTCATCCGACCTAAAAATATAGCTCATCCGACCTAAAAATATTGCTCAACAGACCTAAAAAATATTGCTCAACCGACCTAAAATGAATTGCTTATCTAACCTAAAATTGTTGCTTTAACCAACCTAAAATATATTCCCAACTGACCTAAAATATATTAATTTAACCGACCTAAATATATTTCCAATCTTTAGGTCAGTTTGGGACATTTCGCTAATCGAACCTACAGATTTTTAGGTCGGAAAAACGTTAGGTCAGAAAAACGTTAGGTCAGAAAAACGTTAGGTTCGTTTCCTCTAGGTTCGATGAGCGGGTACCGGAATTGTGGCCGCAGCGCCCGGCCCCCTGGCCTGTCCTATATTCGCGGCGCTCGGCCCCCTAGCCTGTCCTAGCCACAGCGCTCTGCCCAGAAATTGTCTTAACCTAACCTAACCCTCAAATAATACTAAAATAAACAGCTGGCGTAGGTCCGATATTGCAGTAGGTCGGAAAGTTAGTAGGTCAGAAGTTCAGTAGGGGGGATGTTGCGTATAGACGATGTAACATTACCCGCACGAATGTTTACCGGTGGATGTCGTCTTACTTTTCTATCCTCCCAACAAAAGTGTACACTATACATTGAAGAAGAAAAGATGGCGCGGGTCCAATGATCTACAGAAACCTAAATCTACAGTGAAACATGATATTTGTTGAAAGTTATAATGACAGTCGACAAAAATTCGTTTGCTGCTTTCTGGAAAACGAATCCCGAGAAAGGCCTAGATTACATTGTTAGGTTAAGAGATGTAACAGGTAAAAAAAGATTCATTAAAACGTAAGATAACAGTTTTGGGTTGGGGATATTTGAACCCCCCGACTCCGGGGGGTCCAAAGATCTAAATTGTCGGAGAAAGATATAAGATTACAGTTATTCGTCTTAAACAAATGTCACATACCTTAAATCTTCAAACCCTCACCCAACAATTACCCCAGTTGCACCTAGCTGTGACTAAACGTTTTATAAGAATTTTAAATAAGAATAAATTTATTATATAATCTTTCTAAGATGATTATATCTGAGGATGGAGAACTATGTATGAATATATCTATATCCTAGGTATATCTGAGGATGGAGAACTATGTATATATACCCTAGGTATATCTGAGGATGGAGAACTATGTATGTATATCCTAGGTATATCTGAGGATGGAGAACTATGTATGGCTCTGGATAGATCCAGGCAACCATCAGGAGAATTCAACCTTAACCGAGCAATTGAAATATTATTAGGTGAGGCATCAATCAAATTTGTACATCATGAATAAAAAAATTGTAATATTATCTATACTAAGATAAATTTTTATCGATACTAAAAAATATATTTTAATATACTTTAAAATATATAGGACAGGTGAAAAGTAACATTTAATGGGGAACACTTTGACTTCAATATTAAACTTAATGTTGGTTGATTGATATTTTAACGTTTATTACTGTAAGCATTTAAGCGTGTTTCTTAAATCTTAAACTTAATGTTAAAAAATATTTTTTTATTTATAACTAAGATTTTATTTAATCTGAAAATTTAAACAAAACTTCTGAGTTGAGAGCTTTTCAATGAACTGATTAAAAAATGTCTTAATGTATCTAGAGTGGAGTAGTGAACAGGGAGGACGGGTTGAGGAAGTAGAAGAGAAGATGCCACCAGCTCCTGCAGTAATCATGAACCCATCAGCTCTGCACTCTAAACGTCCGGTGGTTGACCTCACTGAGGACAAGGACGACCTTCGTCGAGCCATAGAGATGTCGTTAGCAGAGGGTAGTTCTACTATCAGTACAGCAACATCATCCCGTCCTGCTGGTGTCAGTCAGGAGGACCAGGATGTTAGTAAAGCATTGGAAGCGTCCTTACTTGAGTCCGTTAACAGCCGGAGTTCTATAGAGGGACAGAATCCTAATGAACGGAAGAGAGAGAAGGATGTAAGAAAAAACAGAATATTTTTTAAAATTTAGTTTTATTTCAATACTGATTATAACCCGTTGAAGGAATATTTTTGTACTTTTTATGGGAAATCGGATTCCTTAGTTAAAAATTCTTGGAAATCTATACCCCAGTTTCAAGCCGTTTCTACTTGTGCCTGTAGTGAATGTTTCTGTAAATCATATTCGTGAAATGAAACCTCGGATTTTGAATTTTTAAAAAAATAATTGCTATATTAGATTTTGTTCAACAAATTTTAAGCTTCATTATTACCCTCCCGCATCAAAAAAAAAATTTAGATTCATAAATTGACTTTTTTTTTAAATATTAATCTTTTGTTTGATCTAGTGTCCTGTTGGATTGAAGAATGTTGGGCAGACATGTTGGTTTAGTGCTGTTATACAGAGCTTCTTTCATCTACCAGCTTTCAGGCGTCTAGTTATTCATTTCAAACCACCCCAGGTAATACAAAATTAAGTGAATTGGATGAAAAGTTCATCATATTTAAGAAATATCTGCAGGATACTTTGAGAACTCTATAGTTCTTGTTTGAGAGGCATTAACATTTTCTGTCCAATTCGACTTATTATTTAGTTCTATATTTTCGAGATCAATGGGATTTATTTCTTAATCTAGAAATATCTGCAGGGGCGTATTTTGGAATTTTTCCGGGGGGTGGGCCTGAAAACCTCTGAAATCCCTAGATTTCGCTGGTCCGAGGGGGGGTTGTGTCCCCATAGCCCCCCCCCCTGAATACGCCTCTGATCTACTTCTAGAGCATTCTTCTTCCAGATTATCTGATTGCAAAGCTTGTTTTTGAATGCATTTAATTGATTGTTCTCTTATTTATCTGTTAATTCAATTCGGGGAATTGACATTTTCGGAATATTTCTGATTATTTTCCAAATGCTTCTCTTTTATGATAAATAATAAAAAAAATTGCCCCCCCCCCCTTCCCCTCCCTCTTCCTTGATTGTACCTCTTTCTTTGCATAACATGTTTAACTTGCTTCCAAATTTATTGCTTATTGAACAAAAACAAAATCAAGATTTTTCTAGTTTCTAGCTAAAATCACAATTTTAAATTTGTATTAAATTTATTTTTAGAAGGACCCGAGAAATGACAAGGAACGGAAGATTCTAGATTTTATGATTGAATTGAGAAAACTGTTCTCCCTTCTCCTGGGGTCTCAACGCAAATATGTTGATCCTAGTGCTGCTGTTGGTATACTCCGAGGATACCTGGGTGGTGGACAGTGTAGCTACTCAAACAACCAGCAGGACGTATCCGAGTTTACGCACAAACTCCTAGAGTGGTTGGAGGAGGCCTTCAAGATCAGAGATAAGGGTAGCTCTGGTTTACTGGACGGATTTACCAACAAGGAATCTGAAACGGAGGCTATGGATGCGGATACGGAGAAGTGTGATAAGGAGAAGGCTGTTGGCGTAGCTCCTGAGTCGGATAAGGTGGAAACTGCGGTGGCTAGGAGGAATCCAATGTTTGATCTGTTCTATGGTCGGGTCAGGATAGAAGGGAAAAATCAGGGTCTGGAGTTCTCTAGAGAGGAACAGTGTGGACAGTGGCCTCTTCAGGTTAATCTATTCAGTGATATTCACGATAGTTTAGAGGCAAGCACGGCACACGAGTTCATAGATACTTCTTCTCAATCTGACCTACACGGTGTATCCGGGCTTCCTCCATCTAGAAAATCCTGGCAAGAAAGATGGTTTACAACCCTTCCTCCGGTATTATTCTTAGAACTATCCAGGTTCCAGTATAACCAGGAGAAAGGGATGGCGGAAAAGATAAATAATTTTTTGGATTTTCCACTTGTGATATATATGGACAGATATTTAGAGGTGAACAAGAACATGACGCGGTCTAAAAGAGACGAAGTTAAAACACTGAAAGAGGAGAGAGAGAGATTAAAGTCGTTACTCCACTCCTACTTGGAGTACGGTAATGATAGCAGTCCCTTGATACCTCTAGTCAGTATACTAAACCGTACGATGCAATTTGCTAGATCAGGCGCTGAATTATCTCCTGGAGAGGAGGTTCTATCCCCACGAGAGATATCATCTCCTGGTAATAATGCAATGCAGGTTGATTCTCCCTGCCCCTCTCCTGTCAGTCTCACGCCAGCGTCTTCCATGGTGAATCTAGATACATGTGGCGGGAGCATGGAGAAATCTCCGCTAAAAACACTTCCTGACGGATCCCTACAGATCCCTATTCGAATAGAAACCCCGGAGAAGAACTCTTCAACTCCTATGGAGATTGAATCTGTGGCTGAACCTGAGCTGAAGCCTGATATCCTGGTTCCCAAGGTGTCTGGACCTAAACCTAAACATGTTTCTGATCTTGAACTCAAGGTGCTCTCCTCCTGCTTATCCAGGTGGAAACAGGAGATAGAGGAGGAACTCTCCAGTTTAAACTCTGCCTTGAAGGAGGTTGAAGAGAAGATCCAAACTATTTATGATACTCCGACCTTGAAGAATAAAGCTTACCAACTCCACGCTGTAATGGTTCACGAGGGTAGTGTTAACCAAGGACACTACTGGGCCTATGTTTATCATCCTGCTAAGAAGGTTTGGTTAAAGTTCAATGATAACAGTGTCACGGAGACTAGTTGGAAGAGTTTAAAAAAGGAGAGTGTAGGAGGACGAATGAGCACATCAGCGTATAGTATGGTGTATATAGATGCAAGTAGACCTGATCTGCTCTTGGAATCAGAGGCCGAGGGTCTCATCAACTCCGAAATGAGAGAAATTATTCCTGAAGATCTGGAAGAATATGTCCAAGAGGATAATAAAAGGTTTGCTGGCGAAATACTAGACTGGGAGGAGCAGAGTGTCAGGAAAACCAAGGAGATCGAGGAAGGAGTTCTAATAGGAGATGATCCTGAATGCCAGATTATCGAAACTAAACCCGATCTAACCCTGTCTCACGCTAAACTAGTACACGAGGTGACCAGTAACTGTATCCGTGAGATATCCAACCAGGAGATGGATAAGAAGAAATGGTTGAACGCTGTGATGACGGATCTGTACCAACGTGCCAAAAATAAAGAAGGAGACAATAAACTTGATTCATTCCTACAGTATCTGATGATTGTTCAATCTCCGAAGGATAGTGAGTTAGTGAAACGAGCACTCCTGGAGCAAATATTCCACCGGAGAATAGTGGAGAGAACAGAGTTCGAACAATTTATTATACGTGAAGCCGAAAATGGTTTGCGGAGTCCGGCAAGCTTAAAGGTAGCTGAGGAGATTTTAGCTTGGCATAAAGCTTACCATAAATTCAGGTAAATCAATGTTTTCCGGGGAGCCATTATTTTAACTTATTGACTTAAACCTTTAATAATGCCAACGCTTACCTCAAACTCTAATTTTCTAATCCCTATATCTTCGTAACTTGATGGAATAAACCATTGTTAAATCACATTTGGACTGTTAGTTCTAGCAGATCTCTTATAAAAGAAAAAAAGGGCTATACTGGAAAATTTAAAAAGATTATTATACACTGTTAATATACACAATAAGTTTTTTTATCCTTAATTGATACTTTTTCCCAAAAAATTAACTTTCCCAAATTCAGCAAAGAAACCCCAAATAAAAAATGGCCGCTCCGCTCCAACATATCTAACTTCTCAGAGGGGAAAATGATTTTTAAAGAATATGGGGGGGGGGTGATTTAAAAAAATATACACACCTAGGTAAACCTTTAAGTATCTTGCAGGCCCGTAACTGAGTTATTGTAAAGCCCTCGTTAACAGTTAAAAAGCACTTATTTTACCTTAAATAATAACTTAACTCATTTGGTTATTTCCTAGAGAACGGTTTTTGGACCCCCTTCCCCCTCCTATCAATTTTTTACATGACTTTTTTAACAATTTTCAATTAAATGTAAGACATGTGGCCGCAGTGCTCGGCCCTCCCCCGCGTTACGGCCCTAGTATCGTGAAACCAAATTCATTTATAAATATGTTAACATGTTTAGAATCGCTTGCTACTACTTCGTGTTGGGTGTAGAACGGTATCATGAGAGTAAAGTAGAAGAGGCGGTGGATTTACTCTCTACATCCTACATCATAAACCAGAATCTCATTGAGGATACACAAACAGGAACAGGAAATGAGGACAAGGTACAATTTTAATACTCAAGCTTTTTAATACGGAAAAATGAAATGTTTTAATTTAGCATATATTATATTACCGAGAAAAAATACAAACCTTGTTATTTTATTTGCAAAATTATGTTTTGCTTTTAATTAATCAAAAATGATTAAAAATGGTGTGTGAGATAAATAACAAAGACTTTTCGACATAAAGTAGAAAATCAGAAATAAAAAACTGTTCTCCAAAAATTAACTAGGTTTAGGCTGGTTATTGGTCGTATACAAAGGATATATCACAAATATATTTAGGGCATGAATAAACGAGGTCTTGTAAAATATTTCCACCTGGCGGTTGAATCTTTAAACTCGAAACTAGTTGAAGAATTCGAGAGAGGAAGTAATCCTTCGCAGGTATTTGGCCGATGCAGCCATGCTTTTTTTGGATAAAGAAAAAACATATAATTGTTCAAAACATTTTAAATTAATTGCAAATAATTACATTTTTTATTCAGTGATTCTCTGTAAACTATTTCTTCTATTTTTTCTGAAGTTTTTCGATTTAACAAACTTTTAATAAATGTTTTTCGAAAGGATTGTAAAAGTTTCCGACAAAAATACACAAATTCTTATTGATTGATTTGTGTAGGTTGCTGGGTTTGTGAGCAGGGTTCTGGTTCCAGCGATTAATATCCTTCAAGCTAGAACTAATAGCTCAGCAGATAGTGGTGGACGGGATGGTGCTGTACTGGAGGGTGTCCGGGGTAGATGGTGTACACTACTAGATATACAGATGCCAGCTGATAAACATGATTATCTTATATCTATATTCAATACTGTAGTTCCGGACGACAACTCAGGTATAAAGATAATTATACAGACACTGGGGTCTATAATTCGTTAATCTTGAACTATTGATCTCGATATCCAATGTGTTCACTTATTAATTTTAGGATAAATGCATAATTTCGGTCTTAGTCCAAGAAAAGCTAAAGTTTAGGCCTTAGTTTTTAGCTAGGCTTGGAATTTGTTTTTTCTCTCACTTTTTAATGTTTTTTTTTTCTTATATTTCTCAAGTAGGGTGTAGAGGATATCTGAACTACGTTTCCGTTTTGTAAGCTGTGTCCCCTGATGCTGCTAGAATATTTAGCATAATGTGTCAAAATAGATTTTTAGTAAAGCATAATGAGAAAAAAAGATACTCAGAACATTTTGAGGGAATTCTTGGATTTTGGAATCCGCACATTGGGCCCTGAAAACTTTCAGATCCAAACTTAAAATAAAAGTTATGTCTGTAAATTTAAATTTATCAATATAAAGTTAATAAAAAGTTTCAAAAATTACTGTAATATCTATTTTTGTGCGCTTCTTTTCTTCTTCTTTAGTTTCGAGTAAGCAAATATTAATTTTAACGATTTCGAGTGAGGGCTTATTCAACTTAATTACATATTTTATTTAAAGTTCAGATTTTAAATTCTTTATAAAACTTTAGTTCAAGTTTTATGTTGAAGATTACTCTCTATCGGATTAAATCTTAATTTAATCTTGATGTTGAGATAAAGTTTAGTCATTTAATTCAGTTTAAATTCAAAAATTTATCTTTATTCAAGAATTTTCTGTTTTAAGACCCCCCCCCCCATCCTTGAAAATATATTCCACATTATTCTATATTATATTTATGTTTAGTTGTAATCAAGCAGCCCACCATCAAGATATATCCTAAAGAAGCTGCAGATCTCAAGCTAGCAAACAGTTATAAAGCTATCATGCAGACGGTCCTTGCAGAGGAAAACTAGCAGATCTAGAACAGTTAGTACTAGCAGATCTAGAACAATTGGCAGATTCAGCAGAACTAGCAGATCTAGAGAAGTTGGCAGATTCAGCAGAATTAGCAAATCTAGAACAGTTAGCAAATTAAGCAGAACTGGCAAATCTTGAACAGTTAGCAGATTTAGCGGAACTAACAGATCTAGGAGGGTTAGCAGATTTCTTCTAATTCTGCGATAAAAGTCTGTTTATTACAGAAAATTTCTAATACCTTCAATTTAATCCAAGGATTGTATTACAACTAATATCTTGGAATGAAAATGTGATTAATTATATCCCCGTGTACATACCTTTTCTTGTACAGTGTACAGTTGCAAATCTTGGCGTTGTTTAACTATATATTTAACATTCAGGTTTCCTTGTTAAAATGCTTTTTTCCAAAAATAAAAATTAGAAAACTTGTGAAAGTTTGATTAATCTTGATGATAAACGAAATATTCTCACATACTTTAAAGAAAAACTAATTACAAAAATATTTTTGAAAAATATATCTTTTAAAAAGATATTTTTGAAAAATAACAGAACGTGAATCGAGATCGTACCATATTAGGAACAAAATAAGTTGCTTTCCTTGTTTAAACATTTCGATTAAGCGCTAAGTAAACTTAAGTTTTCTATTCAGTCCTCGATATAAAACTAGGTTTTCTATTCAGTCCTCGATATAAAACTAGGTTTTCTATACAATCCTCTATATAAAACAAGGTTTTCTATTCAATCCTAGATATAAAACTAGGTTTTCTATTCAGTCCTCGATATAAAACTAGGTTTTCTATTCATTCCTCTATGTAAAACCAGGTTTTCTATTCAGTCCTCGATATAAAACCAGGTTTTCAATAGTTTCTGTTTCCAAAAAGTTTCGCAGATATTTTTTTCTAAGAACCAAATAATATTTTTGTACTTAGTTCTCTTTATTTCAATAATTTTTTCGAGTTTTAATGATTTATGAAATAAATGGGAGTGTTCGCGAAAAATGAAAGGGAGTATACTTAAATTCCCTGTAACTGTGAGGGTAGCAATTCTTATTCCAAAACATGAACCTTGCAATTATTTTTATTGTGTTATGTAAAACAGCGCTAATCCCGGGTTTTTTTTTCTGAGTAACCCTTCACATTTTCTGCAGTATAGAATATAGATAGAATACTGTTGAAAAGAAATATTAAATTGCATTAAGACTAGATCAAGTTTTCAGTTTCTTAATTTGTACACTTATATTTTGGATATAATCTAAGGTTGAAACATAATGTGCAGAAACGTTAAAATTGTAAAAATCCCCCGAAAATTTATTAGCTTGTAACCAAAAAACCGTTTTTTTTGGAAAGATATTTGTCGGGGTAACTACCTACGTCATCTGTTCTCGGATTACCTCCTGTTTGTTGTTTGTTCGAGTTACTTGGTGGGTGTCGGAGTGTCGGAGAGAAAAAATATGTTTTTTTTACAAATAATTGAAGATCGTTACATCGGCCAATAGGTTTTAAAGGATTGTCCTCGAGAAATTAAAGAAACGGGTGAACCAAATTGAATTCATTGAATTAATAAACCGTTCTGTGCTGTTTTCTAAATTCGATGTTTCGTAGAAACGACATAATTACTATGCATAGATTAGTACACTTAAACTAATCTTAAACCAAGTTATTTAATTCACTTACATCATAAAAACTAGCGTAGATTAATTTAAAATTGCAAAGATTCATGATTTATGTAACCCCCTGCCAAAGTTTTAATTAGAAATAACATTATTTGTTATAGATGCTCGGATTTCTGACAAAGGAAAAGTTTTTAATTAATTTCAAGGTATTTTCATTTTCTTAAAAAAATTAATTCCGAGAATACACTTTTATCTTTAATATTTCTATTTAATGAAAATATGATAAGTTTTGAAAAGAGGGAAGATAAATAAACAAGAGTTCGGAGCTGGGAACTCTAGAATGGGATACATTCAACCTTTAATCCCGACTGCTTAACCCGAATATCCAATGTGGACACTTTTATTTTCTCTTGATTAAGACACTCTTTCTGAATATAGAACAGAAAAATAAAAAATTAGAGTCCCTCCCGTTTCTGTAAATTAATTTTAAATGGCGCGCAAAATTTCAAATTTCCCGGCTTCTGATACGTGACTCTGATTGGTTGAATTTTATACATTTTTCAGGATACAAGTACAAGATAAGGTTAGTCTCGAGATTAAGAAAAAGAGAGGATCAAGCATTGATCTCGATAATCGATATCCACCATTCTAAAGTTCCCAGCTCGGAATATACAAGTTTAAGTCAAAGGTTAAAGGTTAAAAGTTAATATTTCTAGCTTCCTGAAAATCTCTGGAAAGTTGGTTGAATTATTTTAACAAGGTTTTTTTTACTTTGCAAGAGATTTAAGAGATTTTAAGATTTAAAAAGAATTCAACCTTGGCATACTTCTTGCAAACGAAGGATTTATTGTAATCATGAATACCCACCTCGAACTAAATAACGGTAAACTACATGTGAATGAATATACGAATACAATGGTTCAAATTGTTAGTTCAAATGTATCTTTCAGTACAGTGATACCCAACAAGGTTAAGATTGTAAATACAACTTGAAACTCCGCAAATATGACGGTCCAAAGTTTAAATCAAGTCTTGTGCCTTTAAGCAAGGATTTAATGCAAGGAAAGTTATTCCAGAGGTGTACGCATCTTTTGTACTGCAGTGTACTGTCACTGGGCGGTAATGTAAACACAAGACGGATGTCGAAGCCTGACATGGGATTCATCCTTCACAGAAATAATCAATGAGATATTCTGGTCATAGGAAACTATTATGTGAATTATCAAAATTATCAAAATTCAATGCTTTTAACCTTCTCAGATACATAACGAACACTGAGGCATCTTTTCTGTTTACAAATTCCGCCCAGAGAGAACTGGTTTCAATATGTAAGCAGAGTATACGCAACAGCAATTAACTTTCCTTGCATTACATTCTTGCCTTTAAGTAACTTATCTAATGATTTGGCAAAGAAGTTTATTATTACAAGAAACTATAACGGAAACAGACAGTATAAATTACATAAAGTCGTCTCTGAAGTCTCATACTTGATGGGCCACCCTGTATATAGTAGAATATACGTTGTATAATATATAAACGTTCGGATACAATAAAATACAATAAAATGTGTTCATACACTTGTTTACAGCATTACACAAAGAATGAGATTTCAATGAAGACCTAAAACTCAATAAGGATTGAAAATAATTTTAAATTTAAATATCTTATAATTTGTCTAATTTACAGTTTCAGTGCAAAAAAACTGATTACAGTCATCTCTGAAGTCTGGTCTTTTGTGGATAAAACTCTGCATAGTTTCTACATATCGACCTACTTTAATCAGCATTGTTTTAGCCCTTTTTACGGTTCAGAAGTTGATATCCTGTTTGTATAATACAAGAAAGGGTTTAAGTTAGGGGTTTAGTTCCAGTAGTACAGCTATGGATTGTAGGATCCTACTCCTGGGTTTAAGTTAGGGGCTTAGCTCCAGTAGTACAAATGAATTGTAGGATCCTACTCCAGGGGTTACTATATTGGGTTTAGCTCCAGTAGTAGAGATGGATTGTAGGATCCTACTCCTGGGTTAAGGGTAGGGTTTAGCTCCAGTAGTACAGATGGACTGTAGGATCCTATTCCTGGGTTTAAGGTAGGGTTTAGATTCAGTAGTGCAGATGTTTTGTAGGATCCTACTCCTGGGTTTAAGGAAGGTTTAAAACCAGTAGTCCAGATGTTTTGTAGGATCCTACTCCTGGGATTAGGTAAATATATGCTAAAGAAGAATGTTGAGGAAGAACGGATGCGTGAGATACTCCCTGGGTTTCAGGCCTGAGCTAGGTTAGGATTGGTTGAGAATACCTGCTCCCGGTACGGGTTTGCGCTCAGTAGTGAAGTGGTACTCAGTACTCACAGGTGGAACAGGAGACGGTGAGACGAGTAATCCGTTTTATACTCCGGTGAAAGTTTAGTTTCGTGTGAACAGTGTTTTCAGGGTAAACAAGAAATTGCTGGTTTACCTGAAATAGTTAAAAAGTTTGTGACAAATACGGAGATTAATGAGAATATAGTTTAAATTCATCAGTTCTGGGTTCAAGGTAAACATTAATCTCAAGGATCTTGAGGAGTAGATATGCCAAGGATAAATTCCAAACATTTCTCTGGGATCAATCAAACCAGCATTGTCTGAACCAACCCAATCCTATATTAAATATACCAACCTACTGATATTGATATGAATCAATCCTATATTAAGAAATCAAATATTTATATGAAACAAATCATTGATTAATTAATTCCAATCATTAATAAATTGATCCCAATCATTGATTAATTGATCCCAAGCATTGAAGATTGATCCCAATCATTAAAATATTAGTCCCAATCATTAAATAATTGATCCCAATTATTTGATAATTGATCCCAATCATTGATTAATTGATCCCAATCATTGATTATTTCATTCTAATTTTTAATCAATTGATCCCAATCATTGATTAATTGATCCCAATCATTAAACATTTGATCCCAAAAATTGACTAAATGATCCTAATCATTAAATGCTCAATCTCATATATTAGTTAATTGATCTTAATCATTTAATGAATGATGAATTACTACAATAAGAGTGAATTGATTAAACAATATTTATCTAATTCATCCAATCACATACTAAGGATACAATTCTATTAACTACGAGATCATTTGCAAATGAATTGAATCAATACCTTGCAAAATAAATCATTAATAAAATATTATTAACTAATTTCTAACTAATGAATGTATAGTGAAGGGTATATTATCTAAATGCTGGCTGAGCGTGGTGTGTAAGGATTAAACCTGCTGTGGATTAAACCAAGCTCTAGAAAATTTCAAAATAATTTCAGACAATCTTCATTGTTATTTCATTCACAGGATACAGTCTTGCATAGATTAAAATAAATATTTTAGTATGCTACAATCATGATACAGTGAGTACCAATAACGATGAGCCTATTTTTGAAATTTGAACAAGATTTCCCCATGACGTTATTGTTCAGTGGAATAAAATGAATTTGTAGATTTACTGGATATTCTTTACAAAGATAGACACTGGATATGTTTTGACTTCTGAGCACCGCTTCTCCAGAAACCTTTTCTTAAATTCCAAGCATTCATCTTTATAAATACAATTATTCTATACTAACTAAAAATCCCTATTCAGCCCCTCCCCTAGGGTGCCCTTAAAAAAAATTCCCAGATGTGCGACACAGCTTTTAGGAAGCATTAGGGTAAAACTAGCTCAAATAAGAAATTTTAGCATTTTAAAATGATTTTCCTAAATGGGCCAGCCATTTCACTGTTTTTGTTTCAAACGTAATTCCATGTGCTGTCTAAAAATATTTTAAAAGTTCAGGAATTGTCTATAAAATGTGTCGCACATCTAGGAATTTTTTTCAGGGGCACNATAAAAAATATATATTTAAACCGAACCAAAAATAGATAAAAAAATATATATTTAAACCGAACCAAAAATAGATAAAAAATATATATTTAAACCGAACCAAAAATAGATAAAAAAATATATATTTAAACCGAACCAAAAATAGATAAAAAATATATATTTAAACCGAACCAAAAATAGATAAAAAAATATATATTTAAACCGAACCAAAAATAGATAAAAAATATATATTTAAACCGAACCAAAAATAGATAAAAAAATTATCCAATTTTCAGGTTCTTCTTCGTTGATAAATGTTTCCTGGAATCCAGAATGATTGATATATATCTCACCTAAAACATCTAAAAATTTAATTTTGGAATATATGTAGATCAGTTGCCAGGTTTAAAATTTATTCATAAATATCAGTTTAGGAAGTTAGAATCTTCCTGTTCTTCAGATCCGTCCGGTTTTTGATAGATTTGAATATAGATCTTGTTCTTCAGATCCATCCGGTTTCATCTTGATTTGGTGATAGAGCTTGTTCTTTAGATCCGTCCGGTTTAGTCTTGATTTGGAGATAGATCTTGTTCTTCAGATCCGTCCCGTTTCATCTTGATTTGGAGATAGAGCTTGTTCTTCAGATCCGTCCCGTTTCACCTTGATTTGGAGATATATCTTGTTCTTTAGATCCGTCCTGTTTTATCCTGATTTGGAGATAGATCCGTCCCGTTTCATCTTGATTTGGAGATAGATCCGTCCCGTTTCATCTTGATTTGAAGATAGAGCGTGTTCTTTAGATCCGTCCCGTTTCACCTTGATTTGGAGATATATCTTGTTCTTTAGATCCGTCCTGTTTTATCTTGATTTGGAGATAGATCCGTCCCGTTTCATCTTGATTTGGAGATAGATCCGTCCCGTTTCATCTTGATTTGGAGATAGAGCTTGTTCTTTAGATCCGTTTGGATTTTGCTTGATTTGAATAAAGATCTTGTTCTTCAGATCCGCCCGGTTTCATCTTGATTTGAATATAGATCTTTTTCTTCAGATCCATCCGGTTTCATCTTGATTTGGAGATAGATCTTATTCTTCAGATCCGTCCCGTTTCATCTTGATTTAAATATAGATCTTGTTCTTTAGATCCGACCGGTTTCATTGATTTGTATATAGATCTTGTTCTTCAGATCCATCTGGTTTCATCTTGATTTGGATATAGAGTTTGTTCTTTAGATCCGACCCGTTTCGTCTTGATTTGGAGATAGATCTTGTTCTTTAGATCCGTCCCGTTTCATCTTGATTTGGAGATAGAGCTTGTTCTTTAGATCCGTCCGGTTTCATCTTGATTTGGAGATAGATCTTGTTCT
The DNA here is from genome assembly GCF_000591075.1 of Eurytemora carolleeae. NCBI lineage: Eukaryota > Metazoa > Arthropoda > Copepoda > Calanoida > Temoridae > Eurytemora > Eurytemora carolleeae. Next base: position 117,722 of record NW_019396106.1, on the reverse strand, counting down.
TTAGATCCGCCCGGTTTCATCTTGATTTGGAGATAGATCTTGTTCTTTAGATCCGTCCCGTTTCGTCTTGATTTGGAGATAGAGCTTGTTGTTTAGGTCCGTGCCGTTCCGCCTTGATTTAAATATAGATATTGTTCGTCAGATCCTACCGGTTTCGTCTTGATTTGGAGAATAATGCTTTATCAGATCCGTCCGGCTTCAAAGATTCAGCTTGATTCAGAGATCCGCTTTGTTATTAAACATTTAGCTAATTCAGGAGATCCGTTCTGATTTAAAGAATTAGCTGATTCAGATATCCGTCCTAGTCTTGAGATCCGTCCTATTCTTGAGTTCATTCCTATTCTTGAGACTCTTTCTATTATGAAGATCTATCCTGGAGCAAGGTTCATTAGAATTTCTTCAGACTATTATCAGTATATCTTAATCTTTATCTTTTATCTTACAGGGTTTAGTCCCACTTATTTTGATTTCATAGGGCTTTGTTAACTCTAGTATCCTGTTCTTAAATATGTCAAGTTTCCTAGATACGTCCTGTTTCTAGATTAGTCCTGTTTCTAAATACAGGGTGTCCCACGAAACATGACAGTTGGTGAATAGTTTAAAATGTCTTCTTCCATGATAATTTATTTGATACCACAGAAAATGACCTGTCAGTTTACTTACTTCTTGTTTCCTGTTTTTGTTCATAGACTTCCTGTTTTTGTTCATAAACTTCCTGTTTTCTGTTCAGAAACTTTCTGTTTTCTGTTCAGAAACTTTCTGTGTTCTGTTCAGAAACTTACTGTTTTGTTCATAAGCTTCATGTTTTCTGTTCATAAACTTCCAGTGTTCTGTTTATGAACTTAAATATTTACTTCTTGTTTCAAGTTCATAGTTCCAAGGCTAGAATTTGATCAATTTGTATAGTGGTAGGATAGAAAGTTATATAAGGAGGATCTAAAAGTTTTAATATTGTGGATAGAAAGATAAAGAAAAAGTCTACAGAACCAAAACGTGATTTTCTACTTAAAGAAAAAACTTTTATCTGTTTACTTGAAGAGAAAATATTTTTAGCAACTAAAGGATAAAATATCTTAATATGTTACATGATTTGGATTTCAGTTTCTCGAATAATTACTGTTTGAGATTTTTAAAGGTTTCATTACTCCTCCTAACTCATCAATCATGTATGTTTAACATTTAGAAACCTGAAATAAACAAACATATGTCTCCGTTTTGGTTTATTTTCTTGTCACTTTGAGGGACAAGTAGAATTGTTTCCTGGGACGAATGATGTTTTGGATCATCAAGAAACCACCCAGAGCTAATAATCTGATAAATTTATATTTTATGATATTTCTTAATCTTTAATTGTTAAATCGATCATTGTGAGTTAGACCCAGAAACATTGAACAATCTCAACAAGTTAAGTACACCAATGCATACGTATATCTTATATAATTCATTATTATTATCAATTAGTATAGTGGGACCCAAACAAATGTGGAATAAGACGACAATTAGACTTAAGTTTTATTTTGAATTTTACAAACCTGCAGACCTAGATCGCTTATTAAGCTGATTTTCAAAGCTACTGGTAATACTATTAATACTATTTGCTTTATACAGCATCAAATTGTTTCAAGATTGTTTTAATGTCGTCTTCGTATTCCACCAAATTTTAAGTCCCACTTTAATATCTTCCTTCTGTTGGTTTAAACATATCATCTACGTAGAGGAAATATTCAAAATCGTTAAAAGAAATTGTCATTGCTATCTAAAGGATCCTAAAATAACAGAGTGCTCTTAATAATTCACAACAAACCGTTATTTCAGAAAAGCCCTTTATACCACTATCCGAGAAATGATATCTTATTGCTCTCTAAAAAATCTTCCCCATTTTCTATCGAAATCCATGAGCTGTATTCTAGAAATGCTGCAGCCGTAGGTTTGAAATTTGAAATTTGAAAAACTGCTAATATTCTTGTCATCGTTATGTTTCCTTGACAATCCTTGTTGAAATTGTCTTTCAAGGATAATATTTCATTCTTTCATTCTTATTCTTCAGTGTGTTAATGCACATAGTGTATTTATGGTTCTACTCTCTAGTCCCAACATACTGACATGTCTCCCTATGGTTTAACCTTGAAGCTGTAAAGTTTAGCGAACCTGAGAACATGAAAGGGTTTCAGGACGGAACTGTAGTTTCTTCTCCATGTAGCCTAAACAATAGATTCGTGATGTTCCACGTGCTCCGACTTTATTCAATTCTAACTCAACATTATGCACTTCTAGTTCTTAACTCTTAGAATAAAAAGAGACGCATGATAATAATTAATTATATTTATATGAACCTTGACTCAGCTGATTCTTATCAATATTCCTTCCAAACCTAATAGGTTGGATTGAGTTAGTTTCTCCGGGTTGTCAAGGAGTTGGATCTAGATTGAATCATTCTTCCATCTTACTCTCTATTCTTTCTTGTATTATCATGAGCAGCGTTATTAATTTATTTATTAAGTATTTGTATTATAAAAATGCATTTCCTTATACACATCTACTTTATGAGAAACATGCCAATTTTCGGGTGCATACAATTTATATTATAAGATATTATGCAAATGTCATGATTATTTTACTTGTACTTACATTTTGCATTGCAATAAGTTCTGAAATCCTGTTGGCGCATTATTCAGTAGAAAAAGTATGGCGGAATTTTTCTTAGAAATTAAATTATATGGTTACCAAACAAGGCCTGGTTTGGGAGTTGTCACTCTTAAATATATATTTACATTGAATAAATATTTGAGAACCGTTCCTTCCCTTCTCCTTCCCTCCCCAGCCTCCGCCCCCCCCCCCCATTCGTCTCCTCCTCATTACAAATTTTATTCAATAAGAAGATAGCAATAAATTGTAGCTGTGCTGTTCTATACATTAATTCATAGTCATGGCTGACATGCAACAAGGGTAGATTGGGGGAGGGGGGGGAGGAATACGTTTTAAATGCAATGAGTATTGTAATGCTACAAAACGATTCAGAACTAAATCGAACTATCTTAAACTGTAAATGGAATGGATCCTTTAAATGCAGAAAATCATTGATAAGTTTGACGAAAGGACCAACTCTGGAATTTTGATTTCTAGTTTGACCTTTAACTAGATCTAGCCGCAGTGCTCTGCTCTCTTTAGTATGTCCTAGTCACAGCAAGCAACTTACTTACAGCCGGCGACGCCAAATAAACCTAACCTGACCTGTAAACTTTACAATTGGAAACCCTTAATCCCGATCGCTTAATCAGAATATCCACTGTGGAAACTTTTCTTAATTCTCTCTTTTGGTGCACTCTGATTGGTAGAATTTTAGGCACTTTAGTGGATAAAGATTATAATAATCTAAAGATTAACTAAAAGAGGAGATTAAGCATTGATCTCCTCTATTTCTATTTCTATTCTAAAGTTTTCAGCTCTGAACATATAGTTTGTCCATATTAAGGAGTTTCTTCAAGGGATTTGTCCTTTGTTCTTTTTCAGAAATTTTATTTTCTTGCAATAAAAACTTTTGTGACATGACCTCAAAAATGGGTACTTTGCCTCAATTATATCATCAAAAGAATTAAGATTATTTTATTTCCAGGAAAGAGATCTGGGGTAAAGACCTAATGCGCTAGTCTAGAAGAGAATAGAAGGAGAAGGACGGAGAAGGAATGAACCCAGAGGAGCAGATATCCTCTCGTAGCCTGGATACAGGATAGAATGAAAATAGTTGAGGATTCAATCCTGGAGGAGGTAATTTAACTAATTCTTAAATATCAGTTTTAATTATAATCTAGTTGTAGAGACGAAGAAAAGTTTAATGTTTGATATGGTAGGATAATAGTTAAAGTACTCGTTTTCAGCTTTTGTAATTTGGGATTCAATCTATATGTTATCTATATATCTATATATATATATAAAGTTGTACTCTCTGTCTGTCTGTTTGTTTGTCCGATCATCACTCTTGAACCCCTTGACTGATTTGCATCAAATTTTGATTGGGGAATTCGGAAGAACCACAGGAATGGTCTTTGCTCAGTTTAAAACTCAGTTAACAGGCATAGATAGTCGATGAAAATATTATAAAATATTTTTAAAAAACAGAAAAAAATATTTTCGATAACGTTGTCTTCTGCTAAATTTCCTATCATTTTTTAAATCTTATGAAAACTAATGTAACTTATGAAACAATTTATGTAATCGTTTTCACAGGTTATGAAATCTATAGAAAGAAATCCATTAAACTGTTTATGCAACCTTTAAAGTAGTTGCTGTTATACTTTTAAGGTATCTTGTACTCTTGTATTCAATGTCTAGATAATTATGTTTGAATTGTTTCTAGAGCTTTTAAAAAATAAAATTTATCTTTGTTTAGTTTACTCTTATGTTTGTTAAGCTTCTTGTTTATCTTTTAAACAAATATTTCACAAAGCTCTAAACAATTTTTAATCTTGCTTTAAAGGAAATTTCAGCGTCACTAAAAGTGAATATGGCCATTTTATTACAAGTCGGTTCTGAAAAAATGTCAGTATCTGTAGTCGCAAATATGTTAAATCAGATTGAGAAAAATCGGAAAGATAAATCTTTTTGTTTAGTTTAGTACTCTTTAAACAAATTATTTTCTCCGAATAAAGATGATTTCCGCTGACTCACTCGCTCATTCACGTCACTCAGTCTTCATCAGAATTTCTCCAATATTTGTTTACTGACTTATTTGCCTAAGTTTATTTTAAGATAAGAATACGTGGTTATAAAGATATGTACTTTATTAGCTCAAGTTAAATATTTATATACTTTCGGACATTCTTATTTTCCGCGGGATTCCCAGTTCTTACCACATTCTTACTTAGGATAGAAATAATAAAAATATGTTTTTACAGTAGAACATTTATAGAAATAAAAATTGGACGGAAGGTGGGGAGGAGCCATAGCCAATTTTATTTTATTTTTCAATTGAATTTTTCAAATATGTAAGTATAGTCCTTAAATGTGTTTTTGCTATCTTCTCCTTTATAACCTTTTAAACCTATCTCTGAAAACCACAAATTTGTAATATATATTTTGATATCTCTACATGCAGTTAGAAATGATGCATCATAGAATGTAGAAGTGAATAGTCAATGCATGAAGTGATCTACTAGTTACGAATTTATCTGATCTGATCATTGGACTGAATATTGTCGTGCTGAGGGTTGGATGAGAAGGAAGGACGGAAATACAAGGGTTTAGCAGCGTGACAGGAAGAGGATATGATTGAACTGTTCAACGGGTTTAACCTGCATCCCCACACAATCTCAATTTGGAAATCTCAACCAATTCCGAGATCAATTTCATTGATCTCCTACTCTGCTATTGACGAGGATTCATGGATTAAATCATCCTGCTCAACCCTACACAAGGATACACATGACAAGGAAAACTGGTTTTCTTGGATCGTGAGTTCTGGATCCCGGGGAACCCTCTCCCCTTCTCCTCCTCCCTCCCCCCATCCTCTACCCTTCTCACTTAGCAGATATCATGTAATCTCAATCTTTTTATTCTGATATAACTGTTTGTAAAGCAAAAATAGTATTTTATTCCATTTAAGAAAATCATTTTTTTTTGCTACAATATAAACAGAAAAAAAATAAAGTTTCCTTGATTACGCTCATTTTCCCTCCCTTGATATTTTTCTACCGGAAACTAAAATAATGACCATGTCTTAAATTTTGTCCCTGCTCATTGCAGTGATTATATTTGTATTTTTGTTTTTATTAATCTAGATTGTTCAGTACTAAATTTATTGTAATTTTAAAAATATTAAAAATTCCAAACCTATAATTTAATTGATTTGACGTATTTGCAAAAATTGCAAGTTTATCATGTTCAGAGTAATTGTGGACATTTAGAAGTAAATTGTTTAATCCAAGGTTAAAGTTTAGAATTGGATATTTGTAGAACCGGTGTACAATTTATAGTATATAGGATACCAGTGCAGGGTTGGATATTAGTAGTACTAGGATTCAGGATACAAGTGAAGGGTTGGATGTTAGTAGAATACAGGATACAAGTGAAGGGTTGGATATTTGTAGAACCAGGATACAGGATACTTTTTCAGGGTTGGATAATAGTAGAACCATGATACAGGATAGTATTTCAGGGTTGGATATTAGTAGAACCATGGGATACAGGATACTATTTCAGGGTTGGATACAAGTAGAACCATGGGATACAGGATAGTATTACAGGGTTAGAAAATAGTATAAAATAGGATACTAGTACAGAGTTAGGTTTTACTAGTACTTAGTATATTAATACAATGTTATTTTCAGCAACCTACCTGGAGACTGTGGGGGGAGGAGAAGGTAGATGGAGCTATATACACTGTATACCTCAAGAAGGTTCGCTATCATACTCCGACTAAATCCACAAACTCAGACGATGAGGACTCAATCTCCCACCTTGAGTGGGAGACGGTTCGGGTTCGATTTGTGAAAGCTGGAACTCTAGCTAGGCTAGTAGATGCTCTAGCTAGTGATACTGGAGAACTAGAGTCAACATATATAAACGTCTTCCTCGCCACTTACAGAACATTTGCTTCTGCTAAACAAGTTCTTAATCTACTCACGGAGAGGTCAGTTTTCATTTATAGTCTAATGACAGGCTGGAGATCAAAATTGGGGGGTTTGTGACAAGGTTAGAGTAAACTTTTAGGGTGTAGGGCATGTTGGAGAGTATGGGTTTTAAAAATGGTTTGAAAGTATACTTTGGGGGTTTAGGACAGGTTTGAGAGTAAACTTTGTGGTTTAGGACAGGTTTGAGGGTAAACTTTGGGGTTTAGGACAGGTTTGAAAGTAAACTTTGTGGTTTAGGACAGGTTTGAGAGTAAACTTTGTAGTTTAGTACAGGTTTGAGAGTAAACTTTGGGGTCTATGACAAGTTTGAGAGTAAACTTTGTGGTTTAGGATAGGTTTGAGAGTAAACTTTGGGGTTCAGAACAGGTTTGAGAGTAAAATTTGCGGTTCAGGACAGATTTACTTCGGAGTTTAGAACAGGTTTGAGAGTAAACTTTGTTGCATAGGATAGGTTTAAAAGAAAACTTTGGGGTTTAGGACAAGTTGGAGAGTAAACTAGGGGGTTTAGGACAAGTTGGAGAGTAAACTCTGGGGTTTAGGACAAGTTGGAGAGTAAACTTTGGGGTTTAGGACAAGTTGGAGAGTAAACTTTGGGGTTTAGGACAAGTTGGATAGTAAACTTTGGGGTTTAGGACAAGTTGGGGAGTAAACTATGGGGTTTAGAACAAGTTGGAGAGTAAGCTTTGGGGTTTAGGACAAGTTGGGGAGTAAACTTTGGGGTTTAGGACAAGTTGGGGAGTAAACTATGGGGTTTAGGACAAGTTGGGGAGTAAACTTTTGGGTTTAGGACAAGTTGGGGAGTAAACTATGGGAGGACAAGTTGGGGAGTAAACTATGGGGTTTAGGACAAGTTGGGAGTAAACTATGGGGTTTAGGACAAGTTGGGGAGTAAACTTTTGGGTTTAGGACAAGTTGGGGAGTAAACTATGGGGTTTAGGACAAGTTGGGGAGTAAACTATGGGGTTTAGGACAAGTTGGGAGTAAACTATGGGGTTTAGGACAAGTTGGGGAGTAAACTATGTTGTTTAGGACAAGTTGGGGAGTAAACTATGGGGTTTAGGACAAGTTGGGGAGTAAACTATGGGGTTTAGGACAAGTTGGGGAGTAAACTATGGGGTTTAGGACAAGTTGGGAAGTAAACTATGGGGTTTAGGACAAGTTGGGGAGTAAACTATGGGGTTTAGGACAAGTTGAGGAGTAAACTTTAGAGTTTAAGATTGGTTGGAGATGAAAATGGTAAAGAGAAGCTCTTTATAATTGAAAATATATAAACAAAATTGATGAAATTGACGAGTAGAGTATGAAGGATAAGAATGAAAGGAACTTGAGTTCAATGTTTAGAAGGGTTGAATGAGTTGAATAGCCCTAACCTGGGGGTTAGTACATAGTATTGTATGGTATAACAATGTAAAGGTCTGTAGATTCAGTTCTAGGCATATTTTGCTAAATAAATATATTGAATAAATATAATAAAGGGTGTGTTCACGTAGTTTCTGCAACAAACTCTGATTTTCTAATCCCTTTATCTCTCCAACCCGCTGTTTCAAATAATCTTAGTTTGAAATATCAAATGTTTACATCATGAGATAGGAAAGATATAGGGATCAGAAGCTTTCAGTGAGTGGGAAAACTCAATTCCTTTGATCAATAAATTGCAATAATTAAACAATTTGTACTGCAAGTCATAAACAATTTGTACTGCAAAACATGAACAATTTGTACTGCAAGTCATAAACAATTTGTACTGCAAATCATGAACAATTTGTACTGCAAGTCATAAACAATTTGTACTGCAAATCATGAACAATTTGTACTGCAAATCATAAACAATTTGTACTGCAAATCAAATGGAAAAACAAACTGTGCTTTACGGATCAATACATATTTATGTATATTAGCCTTTTAGGGCGCTTCGTGCCCATCTTCTGTTTTAATTGTGAACATGTTCTCTTTGTGTACATCTAAAGCAAAACTAAAAAGTTCGCGGAATTTAACAAAAATTTCGTGGATTTTCAAAATTTTCAAAATTTTTTGGAAAATCGAATTTTGATGGAGACAAATATTTGAACTTTTGATCATTCATAAACCTTCCCTGGGGCCATGTGAGGTCCCCCACAAAATTTGGGCCTGATCGGTTCAGCCGTTTTTACGTTTATTGGATACAAACAAACAAACAGACAAGCTAAATTTATGTATAGACTAGAAATTCAAGGCGCTTCGCGCCCTTCTTTCTGGGCTTTTAGGGCGCTTCGCGCCCATCTTCTATTTAAATTGTGAACATGTTCTTTTTGTTTACATTTTAAAACAAAGAAGAAAAAAATGTTGCGGATTTAAAAAAAAAATTCGCGGATTTTCTAGAATTTATCAAATTGTATATATTTACAATACTAGAAATTCAAGGCGCTTCGCGCCCTTCTTTCTAGCCTTAGAGGGCGCTTCGCGCCCATCTCCTAAATTAATTGTGAACATGTTCTCTTTGTGTACATCGTAAAACAAAACAAAAATAATTCGCTGATTTTCACAAAAAAATTCGCGGATTTTCAAAATTTTAAAAAATTTAATGACGATCGAATTTTGATGGAGACAAATATTTGAAATTTTGATGATTCATAAACCTTCCCTGGAGTCCCTAGATGTCCCACAAAAATTTGGGCCCGATCGGTTCAGCCGTTTTGACGTTTATTGGATACAAACAAACAAACAAACACCATGACAAACAGACAGACAGACAAGCCAAATTTATATATAGATTAATCAGACATAAACCATTTTACAATTCCTGAAAAGTTTTGGACTATTCTTAAAAACTGACCTGCTTGCTTCTAGGCCTGGCTGCAGGGTTTTCTAATTTAATGGAAATGTTCTGCATATATATTAAATTTTATAGTTTATGCAAAATTTACACGGTGAAAACTTATTCAATTTTTATTTTTTTGTATTTTCTTTTAGGGAAGAAGTTTAGTATTTGTAACAATTTTTGAAATTTTTGGTTTAAAAACTAATTTTTGGTTTTAAAACTAATTTTTGGTTTTAAACTAATTTTTGGTTTTAAAAACTAATTTTTCCTTCCAAATTGTGAGCATGGTCTTCAATCTTTCAGATTTCTTTTCGGAGACGGGAAGGGATTTTTGAATAATTTTTTTTTACATTTATTTTCATTGGGTTAGATTATGTTGAATAAGTTTAAAAGTGTAATCAATTTATTTGTTTTCTCATGCTTCACATTTTATTTCTAACCTTTTTTTTATATATAAACATAAGAAAAAAGTAAAAACAAGGAAATTAGAAGATTCCAAAATTGTCTAACTTGGTACTGAAATTCAATTACTTTATTTAAGATATTTTCCAGCTTCAAATAATATACTTTTGAAGAAAAAGTTCAAATTTTCAGTTTAATTTAAACATCTGCTCCTGCGAACTGTAAACTGATGCCTTAATATTTTTAACTATCTAGTTTTCTTAGAAATATGTTCAGTGATTCTCCTTTTCTTACCAAACTCAAATCAGACATGTAAATAGTGGATTGTTTGCATTCAATAAACGTCAAAACTGTTGAATGGATTGTTTGTATTCAATAAACGTCAAAACTGCTGAATGGATTGTTTGTATTCAATAAACGTCAAAACTGCTGAATGGATTGGCTTCAAAGTTTCTGGTATCTTACATGGAAGTGAAGTTGAAATAAATAATAAGTTTTGACTTTTTACAAAGAAATTAAGTCTTTTCTGAACCCTATATCTATGCAACCATATCTCAAAGACCTTAAATATTTTAAACTATGAATAATGTTAGATCAAATAATCTAAGCTTAAAATATCAAAGATTTACACCATCAGGTTGCAAAAATAAAGAGATTAGAAAATGTGAGTTTGTGGCAAAGACTCAACTACTTTGGAAATCAATTCTAACAAAAATTGTACCAAAGATGGCGGTTTGAGAAAATTTTAAAGCTAATATTGTAGCTAGAAAATGGGCGCAAAGCGCTCTAAAATCTTGGCAAAAAAACAGATCTCTAAGTTTTGAAGATCTGTTAAATCATATCTCTAAGTTTTAAAGATCTGTTAAATCATATCTCTAAGTTTTGAAGATCAGTTAAATCATATCTCTAAGTTTTGTAGAACTGTTAAACCATATCTCTAAGTTTTGTAGAACCGTTAAACCAAATCTTTAAGTTTTGTAGAACTGTTAAACCATATCTCTAAGTTTTGTAGAACTGTTAAACCATATCTCTAAGTATTGTAGCACTGTTAAATCTAAAAATAAGATTATTAGCTGTAGGAGTAAACCCTACCCCTATCTGACAATTATAAGCTAATTTGGAAGTTTCTATGAATTTTTATCACATTTGGTATTTTTTATTTATTATTTTTATTTTCAATAGATAATATGAAAAAGAGTCACGTTAAGAATATGACTTTGATNGTTCAGGAACCAGAATAGGGGGGTTTGCCATGTTGCAGAGATGACCTTACAATACAATTCTATTTAAAGGGGGGAAATTATTGCAGCCAAATAATTCTATTTTAATCCACATTTTTTACACTTTATAAAGGTGAACTTTAGTTTATTTAAAGCGTTTGCAGCTGTTAAACCTTATTCTGAGACACCCTGTAGCGTATTGTCGAGTAAAGAGGAACCAGGAACGGAGCGCGTCCTTGCTTCTCTGACCTTCCAAACCTGCTCAGTGCTCATCTCCCACCTAGAGCTGGTTCTCAACACACCTTTCATCCTAACCTTTAGATTTTCTGTAAACATGAAAGGTTTAATATAAACCTGGCCAAGCTTGAAATTGACTTTGCATTTTCTTTTGGTTTTTCTCTCTCTCAAGACTCGATTTAATTCTTTATGATAAAGATTTTTTAAAGATGCTGGGGCTTGTTGGNGGGGTGGCGGTTAACAACCCCTATTCACTCGCCCATTACCATTGTTATTTCTCTGAATCCAATATTTTTATAATTGAAAACATTATTATAATATTATTTTTCTAGAAATTGAATGCATATTGCACATTATCAATTATCAAATAATCTAATTCAAAATGTTGAAAGCAAAACTCCGGCTTAATACATGTATCAGTTTAACAACTCATGGAAAATCATGGTAAATCCCAGATATTAGAAAAATGTTTGATTCTATTAGAAATAAATAGTTTAAATTTGTCAGAAAAGATTTGAAAAATTTAGCGCCTGTCAGTCAAAATCTGTTGTTAGTAATACAAACAAAAATGTATTTTAAAAACAACATGTGCTTCATTTTAAGTAATTTATTGATGAAAGAAAGATAAAAAATCTTTGAATATTTTGATGATCGTAAAAATGTACTTGATAGGAATCTCAATTTCTTGTTAGACTCAGGGTTTAATTCCATTTTTTAAAAACCGTTCTAAATCTCAATTCAAATTCAAAGTGACAAACTAAGCATCTAATTGTATTGGAAAGTATGCACTCAATTTTGTGAAATCTTTTTAATTACGAAAATTCAAAGTTAAAATAAAGCTCAAAAATCATAAATTTAAACAGCTTTAAATATTATTTTCAAATATCAAAATAATATATTTTTTCAAATTTTTAGTTTTGTGAAACCTAAATAAACTTTAGTGTAAACCTTTGATAATTCAAACTTAGATTATTTGGTCTAACAGAATTCATAGTTTAAAAATATGAAAGATCTACAGTATTAGTTGCAAAGATAAGATTAGAAAATCAGAGTTTGTGGCAAAAACTAAATTTCTTTCAAGAATTTATCAAATCTAAAAAAAAATAAATATTGGGCTTGATAAACCTTGGATATTAAAAAGAGGTTTGAGCAACGTGAATCTTATTCTATTATTGGGAAGAAAAAAATACTCTCAAATAAGTTTATCAATTTTATTTATTTTATTGGTCTGGAAAGGAATTGACTCTTTGCAACAAACTCTAATTTTCTAATCCCTATATCTTTGGATTCCAACGTCGTAAACCTTTGAAATTTCAAACTATGACTTTTGTTAAATCAAAAAATATAAGTTTGAAATATCAAAGGTTTACGGCATTGGGTTCGAAAGATATTGGGATTAGAAAATCAGAGTTTGTGGCAAAGAGTCAATTCCTTTGACATTTTATTGCTATTCAAACACTAGGAATTTTGATGTAAAATAGAATAGTCACAGAATAAAAAGAAAAGAAAATCCGCAAAGCTTTTTCCTTGGCAATGGAACTGATTATTCGCCGCAAATTTAGATTTTCTGATCCATGTGTCGTTGAAGCCTGATATTTCAAACTTTGAAATTTGATGTATTCAGTTCCTTTATCTGATGGGCTTGAGTGGTTTAAGCTTTCTAAATATATATTCAGATACATTTGTTTTTACAGATATCTTGTATTTGCGCTTCCACTTCACCCTTTATTTTACGTGCTGCCTCTTTTTTACTTTTGCTGAATTTTGATAATAATGTTAAGATTGTTCCAGTTCTAAAGAACAGTGGTTTCTTGTTTTCTGTTTTTAAGACGAAACTATCTTTTTAAGGAACTGTAAATGTAATTTCAAGTGACCCTCCATGCAAAAATGACAATGCCCGATTCAAAATGGTGCCCTTTAAACCTTTATCTGATCCAATAATGTAGAACATATCGTCTTTTTTTACTAGAATTAAATGTGTAGTTTTGATTTTCCGTAATAATGCGCAAGTAACTTTTGTAGGGAAACCACAATTGATTTCTAATTTATACTAGATCAGACAAAGGTTTTAAGGGTATCGTTGTGATTACCATATGTACATGAAGGTTCACTTAAAATTGCGCTCACAGTCCCTTCCCTTTAATAATTGAAAATATTGAGATGAATGTAAAATATATTGATAAAGTTCATGGTTCCGTATTTGGATCAGGGTTCGGTTATAATGTAACCTTTTACTCCAATTTGTTCCATCTTCATCTCCCTTATACATAGATATATACGTAGATATACATAGATATATACATAAATATATACATAAATATATACATGGATATAAACGTAGATATATGCAGTGCTGTGTTACTACAGGATTTGTTTAGAAGGTTTGCACCAAACCTTTTAAACCAGACGGTTGCCAATATTTCTTAAAAGGTTCCAGAAGGAGAATGTTTAGGGTCCAGGAACCATAATGTTTAGGATTTAGGAACCGGAATGTTCGGGGTCTAGTAACCAAAATGTTTAGGTTCTAGGAACCATAATGTTAAGGGTCTAGAAGCCGAAATGTTTAGGGTCTAGGAACCAGAATGTTTAGGGTATGGAGCGAAAATGTGTAGGGTTCAGGCACCAGAATGTTTAGGGTCTATAGGAACCAGAATGTTTAGGGTCTAGAAACCAGAATGTTTAGGGTCTTAGAGCCAAAATGTTTAGAGTTCAGGAACCAGAATGTTTAGGGTTTAGGAGCCAACATGTTTAGGGTTCAGGAACCAGAATGTCTAGGGTCTAGGAACCAGAATGTTTAGGGTACAGGAACCAAAATGTTTAAGTTCTAGGAACCAAACCAGAATTTTTAAGGTATAGGAACCAAAATGTTTAGGTTCTAGGAACCAAAATGTTCAGAGTCCATGGCTCTAAGGAACATGACCATTATTTGGTTTCATAAACCTAGAATAAGAATGTTATAGGGAGAGGAACCAAGATTTTATGGTTTTATCTCAGATAACTAGGTTGAGGTTTCTTATGGACAGATGTCGTTGATTCAAAAAATTAAGAAAAGATTTATTATATAACGTGACAGAAATATTTTTCTTTTGATTCATCTCTGCAATTTCATCCATTCAATTTCACCTCAGATTCTAAATATATTCAAGACTCAGAGCCTACTTTTCCTTCTTTATTCAAGTTGTAAGTTTCTCTTTCCTAAATTAAACTTCATTCAATTCTATCCATCTAACCTTTTTTATTTGGCTTTTAGATATGATCTTTTTCTCCTGTTTATTTCAATTCTTACTTCTCCATCGTTCTTAATTCATTCAATCTCTTTTTCCCGCTGGTTCTCCCTGAAACATATGTTCTCCAAACTTAGGATATGTTTTGGGTCTGTTGGTCCACAGATTAGATCTGAGAGTTTATTTTAACTTGAAGAGTCATTTTGGCAGCATCAGGCGTTTTATGAGCTTCTTATTTCCTATTATTAAAGTTCCTGGTTCCTATTCAACAAGTTCCTGGTTCCTACTCCACTAGTTCCTGGTTCCTACTCAACAAGTTCCTGGTTCCTACTCCACTAGTTCCTGGTTCCTACTCAACAAGTTCCTGGTTCCTACTCCACTAATTCCTGGTTCCTACTCACAAGTTCCTGGTTCCTACTCCACTAGTTCCTGGTTCCTACTCCACTAGTTCCTGGTTCCTACTCAACAAGTTCATGGTTCCTACTCCACTAGTTCCTGGTTCCTACTCAACAAGTTTCTGGTCCCTACTCCACTAGTTCCTGGTTCCAATTCAACAAGTTCCTGGTTCCTAATCGTTTGATTCCTGGTTCCTACTCCACTAGTTTCCTGTTCCTTTTCAACAAGTTCCTGGTTCCTACTCCACTAGTTCCTGGTTCCAATTCAACAAGTTCCTGGTTCCTAATCGTTTGATTCCTGGTTCCTACTCCACTAGTTTCCTGTTCCTATTCAACAAGTTCCTGGTTCCTAATCGTTTGGTTCCTGGTTTTTATTCAACAAGTTCCTGGTTCATTTTCTACAAGTTCCTGTATCCTAATCGTTTAGTTCCTGGTTCTTACTGCACTAGTTCCTGGTTCCTACTTCACTAGTATCTGGTTCCTATTCTAGTGTTAGGTTCCTACTCTTCTAGTTCCCGATTATTTGTTCCAGTATTAAAGGTTCCTATTCTGATAGTTACTGGTTACTACTCTGCTTGTTCCTAATCTATAAATATTATTCTCCTACACTTTCAGTTTCTGGTTCCTATTCCACTAGTTGCTGGTTCCACCTTATCTAGTTCTTTATTCCTTGTTCCCTCTATCTATGTGTTAATTAAATAGGACTTTTCTTTTGTAGAAGGTTTCTTAATATTAAAAATATTTTTTTTCTAAAAAAATGAAATTTGTTGAAACGACCTTGATTTGTAATAAATGTTCGTATATCCACAGGTTGAATTGCTTGAAAGCGGTTTCATGGTTTCATAGTTTTCGATCTCACTATTCACCTATTCAACCTGCAGAGTGCAGAGTCTAGAGTTAACTTAACTCTTCAACTTTTATTTTGTTCTCTTTTCTTACTTTAACTTTTTCTCAGAACTTTACTTTGGTATTTTTTTCTACATTCATTGTCTTATTTTTTGTCTTTTTTTTGTATCTTATATTGTTAGTTTTTAAATCTTATATCTTTCATCTTTAAAATTTCTTGTTCTTCTTCATTTGTATTTTTATCTATATCTCATCTTGTTCTTCTGTATCATATTTCGTTATTCTGTATCTTATCTTGTTCTTCTTTATGTTGTCTTGTTTATCTGTATCTTATCTTGTTCTTCTGTATCATATTTCGTTATTCTGTATCTTATCTAGTACTTCTGTTTATCTGTATCTTGTCTTGTTCTTCTGTTACTATCTTGTTCTTCTGTTACTATCTTGTTCTTCTGTTACTATCTTGTTCTTCTGTTATTATCTTGTTCTTCTGTATCTTATCTTGTTCTTCTGTACCTCAATCTCAACTTGTTCTTCTGAATTATATATTGGGCGTATTTGTAACTTCCATAAATGTTGTGCTTTCTTGTTCTATTTTTTATTTAACCTCTTCTTGCTTCTTCCTCTCCTAGCTCCTATCTCCTAACCATAGAGAATAGAATATAAAGAGAGGAATTAAAAGAATCTCTCGGTATGAATTTTTTCAGTCCCTTTCAGCCTGAAAGGGAGTTCAAAGTGTACAAATCATGTAAATGTTCACAAATTATATGCAATAGAGTACATTAATACAGTATGTTCCCTATACTATCCATTTCAATTTCGAATTTTTTAAACTGTTAAATGAACTTTATAATGAATTAGGTGAATAAAAAACATCATTTGATTTATAGTTATAACGGAAAATCATCGTTTGTAAAGTGGACGGCATAGAGTCTATTGGTCAATTATGAAACCAGCCTATTTCATAATTTGGTTTTCTTTTAACAATTATTTTAGATTTTCTATAAAATGATATTCCAGGGGCCAACAGGTTATATAGCATAAATATGTGAAGTACACCTGCAGTATGGAAACAGTACAACAAAATGGCCGTTTTACACTTTTTTCTAGTAAATTCCTCTCTATATATTCTATTCTCTATTCTCCTAACTCTTAGCTAACTCCTAGCTCCTATCTTTTAACTCTTAGCTAACTCCTAGCTCCTATCTCCTAACTCTTAGCTAACTCCTAGCTCCTATCTTCTAACTCTTATCTAGCTCCTAGCTCCACTTGACCTGATTTGTGTTATATATTCTAGCAATTGTATTTTCATATCTTGTTATTTTTAGAATATAAAAATTACACATTTTTTCCTCTTTTCTATTTTTCTACCATTTTTTTTTCTTCTCTATCCCACTTAGAAGGTTTCCTGTATCTTTATCCGTCATAGCTTTTCTACCTAATTAAATAAAAATAAGTTTAGAAGTTTAAATAAAATATTCAGGGAACCCTGATGCTTTAGTTTAAATTAAACTTTGTCCTTGAAGATAAACTAAATCCAGATTTTCTTTTATTTCTATCCGTTCTTTTTAAACTGCTTCTCAGCGATAAAAAAATACTGTTTTCATTGTTGTAATTGTAATTTTATCTTGGTAAAATTAGTTTTGGAAAACTGTTCAAATTAACTTTATTTTATCCATGCTTCTAAGCTAAAGTTGGTTGAAAATGGCAATTCATGTTTAAAGAAAAAATTATTTTGAAAAGCTCAGCCTGATGAAAGAAAGAGAAAATAAATTATAAGATTTATTAACATTTTTTTCCTTATGCAGACAAATACTTGAGAGAAACCAGAAGAACAATACAATATTACAATAGAAGCAAAACAAGGAAAATTGAAACCAACAATACAACCTAGTTTTATAATGTATTTATCATGTATTCATAATGTTTGTTTTTAGACTGTAACTTGAAATATGAAGGGTACGGTTATGAATCTGGTCTGTAACTTGAAATATGAAGATATTATATCTTTACTAAAATATAAACTTTAAAGGGACTGTATAAGTAATTTCAAGTGACCCACAATTTAAAGTGTGACAAAGGTACCCTTTAAACCAGGCGCGTAACTAGACATTCAGCAAGGGGGGGGTGGCAAAGTGCAAATAAATCGCTTGTAGTGCGAAAATTTTTGTTTGGCCTCCCCCAAATAATTTCTTTAGAAAAATGTGTATTATACTAAACAATGGGCAAATTTTGTTTTTGGGGGCTTTTTTCAGTTTGGGCAAATTTGTGTGTGGGAAATCTTAAATATTTATTTTGAGGTTAATTTTTTTTATTTAAGGGCATTTTCAAAGTATATGAAGGGGCTTTTTTTAATCAAAGGATTGGGCACAAAACTGATTAATTAAAGTTGGGTGTATTAATAAAACATTTGGGAATAAAAATAAATTAAATTTAGGTGCAAATTATAAATATTCGGTGGCATTCTTAAAAAGGGGGCAAATTTAAGTCTGGTTGGGCAATTTGAATGTGTGAGTATAATTTAAAGAATCCAATTTGGGGGCATTTTTTTAAGAAAGGGGGCAAAAATAAAAAGAATCTGAGCTTATATTGAAAATTGTTATAGTGGAATTTGAGTTTGCTTTAAGAGTCGGAGGCATAAATGTGAAAGGTTAAAAAAATTACTGTGGGGCCCATTTTTTTTCTTCAAATTTCGAGAAAATTAGTTATTTATATATGGAACTATATGGACCCCTGTTAAGGACTTCTGGTCCGCCATCTTAAGGAGGGCATGCCCACTCCTAGTTGCGCGCCTGCTTTAAACTTATATTGGAATAAAAACGGGAAAGATACTGTCGTTTTTCTAACTATTAACATTCTTTCTTTTCTCTGTAGCATTAAATCCTATTGTAAATAATTAATTTTTAGATGAAAAAACTGACATCTGGGTCTATATAATAACTATATACGGAATAAGTTTATATATACATGTATACAATATACATACAATATACAATATACAGTTTACAATGCTAGGTTTGATGCCTATCAATGACGAGTATACTAGATGCGTATATGCACTAAGCTGTTCCAGGAATATATAAATCTGTTACGTTTATTCTAACCTTCACTAATCAAACTTAACCCTGAGATTCTCAGGGTCTGTCTTAAACCTCGTGATTATATCTAGACTAGGATCACATATGGTTTATGTTACAGGTATGAACAACTGGGGAATATGAGCAAAGAAAGATCTGAGCAGCATCGTCGAACCCTTCGTCAAGCTCTTCATGTTTGGTTGGATCAGTTTCCGGAGGATTTTAATGAACCTCCGAACTATCCTTGTCTGACACAGCTAGAGACATTCTGTAGGAAGATAATGCCAGGATCAGAACTGGACACAAAGGTTGGTTTTATCTTCTTTAACTCTTTAACCTTTTAGATTATCTTTCAAATCATGAATCTTGATGAGCTGGGTATATATGTGACAGGAACAAGGCTTATATCAGGATATAGAATAAGGACCCATGATTCAATGATCATCAGGATTTAAAGTTCTATTGCCAGGATTCCTGGTTGCAAAATCAGGATTCCTAGTTGCTAAATCAGGATTCCTGGTTGCGAAATCAGGATTCCTAGTTGCTAAATCAGGATTCCTGGTTGCGAAATCAGGATTCCTAGTTGCTAAATCAGGATTCCTGGTTGCTAAATCAAGATTCCTGGTTGCTAAATCAGGATTCCTGGTTGCTAAATCAGGATTCCTGGTTGCGAAATCAGGATTCCTAGTTGCTAAATCAGGATTCCTGGTTGCTAAATCAAGATTCCTGGTTGCTAAATCAGGATTCCTAGTTGCTAAATCAGGATTCCTGGTTGCTAAATCAGGATTCCTGGTTGCTAAATCAGGATTCCTAGTTGCTAAATCA
>NW_019396106.1:60592-98053 GCF_000591075.1 Eurytemora carolleeae | reverse complement strand
TCCCCCCTTTCCCTGACAAGCAAAAAAAATATTGTTTAATTTGTTCTTTTCTGGTTTTAACATTTTAAACGCGATTTTAAAAAGGGTGTATTGATATTATTTTTAACTCTGTTTAAAACCTAATTGATAAACATGCCATGGTTTTTTATTGACACTTGTACTGTATGAACTGTATAACCTATTACAACGTGAGATTGCTTCTCTGAATAACAAAAAATGCATTTATTATTCTATGATTGAATATGAATAAAAAAGATATCGTGATTTTTCTGTCTTAAAACGTGATAAATTCTGACAATTTTTTATTGACTAGCACTCTACAGCACAAATCCTCAAATAACTAAAATAATCAAATTAAACAGAAAAATAAAGATATCTTGCTCATCAATCCTTATCAGACTACTATGAAGGGTATTATGTGTATCGGAAATACGACTCTATAAAGGGAGGGTTACACAAAACTGTTTAAAATACCACAGTTAAAAATGATCTGATTTAAATCTTAACAATATTACAAGAACACTAATAATAGATTTACATCTTAACAATCACGGATATTACAATAACACTATAATAATAGATTTAAATCTTAACAATCACGGATATTACAAGAACAATAATAATAATAGATTTAAATCTTAACAATCACGGATATTACAAGAACAATTATAATAATAGATTTAAATCTTAACAATCACGAATATTACAAGAACACTAATAATAGATTCAAATCTTTACAATCACGGATATTACAAGAACACTAATAATAGATTCAAATCTTTACAATCACGGATATTACAAGAACACTAATAATAGGTTCAAATCTTTACAATCACGGATATTACAAGAACACTAATAATAGATTTAAATCTTAACAATCACGGATATTACAAGAACACAGGATTCCTGGTTGCTAAATCAGGATTCCTGGTCGCAAATTAGTATTCATGGTTACAAATTCAGGATTCATAGTTTAAAAATAAATATTTATGGTTGCAAATCAGTACTCCTGGTTGCAAAATGAGGATCCCTGATTGCAAAATTAAGATTCTTTGTTGCAAATTCTGTAATCCCGGTTGCAAAATCAGGATTTGTAATGTGTTTTTTGGTTCCTTGTTACAGAAGATAATTTTTATTTTCTAACGGTTCGGTATGTTTTATCTGCTCTAATTGATAGTAATTATTTAGGTTCAACGGAAAGGGAAGCTACTGAGAAATGAAGGATCTGTCTCCGAGTCCCCCTTGATACAGCAGCTACTTGGTTCACACCACTCACCATCCAGATACTCACATAAATCCCAGTCTCTCCCGTCCTACGCTCTCCCTGGATTCCAGGATATAATAGATATCCCAACCCGACACTTTGCTCACCAGATCACAGCTATGGATAATGTAGGTTTTCTTTTATTTTGCTAGAGGTTCAACTCCGGGCTTATTCTTGACTTTTTAACCTTTCTTCACGAGTTTAACTTCTAGCTTCCTGTATACAGAGAAATCAGACTCATTTACAATCACGGATATTGCAAGAACAATAATAATAGATTTAAATCTTAACAATCACGGATGTTACAAGAACACTAATAATTGATTTAAATCCAAAAAATACATATTTATATTCCATATGATATCAGTGAAGAATAACAAAGCTAAGGAGAAAATGTCAACATTAATAAATTTGCTTTAAATGATTGTTTTTTGAGAACGCAATAGCGCAAGGTTTGAGTGGTAAAACTATTCTACAGTTAATAATTCTTCCATTTTTCTCTTGGCGAAGTGCTTACGCACAATTTCTTTTAACTTAAAAGCAAAACACGAATAAAGTTCTTTTCCAAAAATGAAAGTTGGAACATGACTGTTAAAAAGATTCCGATGAATAATAATATTTGTTTTAAGGATCTGTTTAAGAGGGTTGTTCCTCATCAATGCCTTGGCTCTGTATGGTCCAGGAGAGACAAGAACAGGGATAGAGACGCAGCTACGGTTGTTGCAACCATAGAGCAGTTTAACGCTGTCAGCTATAGAGTTATATCCACGGTTCTAATTGATGCTGATGCTAAGAACACAACACGAGGACGTGTTATCTCCTCTTGGATTGATATTGCTCAGGAACTCAGAGTTCTCAAGAACTTCTCTTCACTCAAAGCAATTGTATCCGGTCTGCAGTCCAACCCTGTATATAGGTTAAAGAAAGCCTGGAGTACGGTTTCTAGGGAAAAACTTGAAATATTTGAAGAATTGGCGCGAATATTTAGTGAAGAAAACAACGCGGTTGCCCAGCGCGAGCTCCTGGTCCGCGAGGGAACAGCCAGGTTCGCGGATACAGCTGGAGAGAATGATCATCATATGCAGAAGGTTCTTCAGAAGCACCAAGAGAACTCAAGAGGAGTCAGCTATGGAACCATACCATACCTTGGAACCTTTCTTACAGATCTGACTATGATAGATACAGCTATACCTGATATTGTTGCTGAAGGATTGATAAATTTTGACAAGAGAAGAAAGGAGTTTGAAGTTTTAGCTCAGGTTAGTCATAAATATTCCAAGAACTCTTGGGCTGGGAAACCTAAATTTTATTCATAATCTGCTTGATTGTCACGTTTTTCATGTTAATTGTCAAAAGTTTGATTTCTTAGTTTTACATTCAATTATCTCAGAATGTCCTTTGGTTGCCTGAGTTAACAGTGGATACATCAGTTTTATAGATTATCAGATAATATATTATTATCTACAGCGACAATGGTTTAGACAAAGCTAATGCAATGCCGATATTGTAACTGTTAGCTCTATTATCCTTCATATCTTCTGATTTATGAGAAAATCCTGATTGAAGTTGTTTACATGAATGTTTTCAGAACTGTCAAATTCAACAACTTTTTCTCTCTTTTACCAATTCAATATTCATTTTGAAACTGTTTCATTTAAAGGGACTGTCATTGTAGTTTTAAGCGACCCTCCATTAAAACTTTTTTATTAATAATGTAAAAGATATCTTTGTTTTTCTAGCTAAAAAAGTGTTTACTTCTAAAAATCTCCTCCACATATTTGATGAGAAAATCATTGATATCTCATACATTCAATTGATCAGACAACGTGTTTAAGGGTACTCTTGTGAATCGGACATGCCATTTTTTATAACGAAGGATCACTCAAAACTACGTCTACAGTCCCTATAAACCTGCATTATTGTTGTACAGTCCCTTTAAACCTACATTATAATTGTACAGTCCCTTTAAACCTGCATTATAATTGTACAGTCCCTTTAAACCTGCGTTATAATTATACAGTCCCTTTAACCCTACATTATAATTGTACAGTCCCTTTAAACTTGCATTTTAATTGAATATTACATTTTATAACATTATTCACTGTATTGAAAGTTAAAAACGACAAATTTATATTATTTTCATATTAATATTTTTCAGATAAAACTACTGCAGGGAGCTGCCAATGCCTACTCTATAGATCGAGATCCAAGGTTTACAAAATGGTTCGAGTCCGTCCTGATTATGGACGAGCTTGAAGCATTCGAATTGTCTTGTCAGATCGAGCCGTTGAACCAAACCACTCAGAATAGCGGGAGCAAGGAATCCAGGTTTAGACGAAGAATAACTCCGTTGGGTCAACATAGAAAGAATGATTCTATCGCTAGTACTGTCTCCGGTAGTTCTAACTCCAGTACTCCTATGCACTATGAGACGGACGGATCTGTTCGAGATGATGATGAATCCAAGATGACTGCCTCACTAAACGATAGTTTAAGATCTAGAGTTTCTTCAGCTAGCTCAGCCTGCTCCACACCCTCTATTGATACTAGTCTTGCCAGTCTAGGAACTCCGAGTAGATCAGATAGAGTTAGTGATAATCCTGGAGATCCCGCTCCAGATCCGTTCAGAACACCAGAGTTCTATATTATCAGGGTATCCCTGGAGTCATCAACAGAAGCTACAGAAGGTAATGTTATATACTTTCAGAGCTCATCGAAACATTTGGAATTTTTCATTCTTGAAGAATATGCTCCAGATCAGGAACCTTTTCTTGCACAACAGAAAACTTTAAATGTTGAAAAATTATTCGTAAAATTAAACTTATGATTTTAAAAGCTAAGGTTGTTCAGTTGATATCCTTTTTTTATTTCTTGGAGTGATAATATAAAAGAGAAAAATGATTCTTTTCTAGGATTAATAATGTACAAGAGCATAATGGTTCTATTCTAGGAGTGATAATTTAAAAGAGAAAAATGATTCTATTCTTGGATTTATAATGTACAAGAGCATAATGATTCTATTCTAGGAGTGATTAATGTACAAGAGCATAAAGATTCTATTCTAGGATTGATAATGTACAAGAGCATAATGATTATATTCTAGGAGTGATAATGTACAAGAGCATAATGGTTCTATTCTAGGAGTGATAATGTACAAGAGCATAATGATTATATTCTAGGAGTGATAATGTACAAGAGCATAATGGTTCTATTCTAGGAGTGATAATGTACAAGAGCATAATGATTATATTCTAGGAGTGATAATGTACAAGAGCATAATGGTTCTATTCTAGGAGTGATAATGTACAAGAGCATAATGATTATATTCTAGGAGTGATAATGTACAAGAGCATAATGGTTCTATTCTAGGAGTGATAATGTACAAGAGCATAATGATTATATTCTAGGAGTGATAATGTACAAGAGCATAATGATTATATTCTAGGATTGATAATGTACAAGAGCATAATGATTATATTCTAGGATTGATAATGTACAAGAGCACAATGATTATATTCTAGGATTGATAATGTACAAGAGCATAATGGTTCTATTCTAGGATTGATAATGTACAAGAGCATAATGATTATATTCTAGGAGTGATAATGTACAAGAGCATAATGGTTCTATTCTAGGAGTGATAATGTACAAGAGCATAATGATTATATTCTAGGAGTGATAATGTACAAGAGTATAATGATTCTATTCTAGGAGTGATAATCTAAAAGAGAAAAATGATTCTTTTCTTGGAGTGATAATATACAAGAGCATAAAGATTCTATTCTAGGAGTGATAATGTAAAAGAGAAAAATGATTCTTTTCTAGGATTGATAATGTACAAGAGCATAATGATTATATTCTAGGATTGATAATATACAAGAGCATAAAGATTCTATTCTAGGAGTGATAATGTAAAAGAGAAAAATTATTCTTTTCTAGGATTGATAATGTACTAGAGCATAATGGTTCTATTCTAGGAGTGATAATGTACTAGAGCATAATGATTCTATTCTAGGAGTGATAATGTACAGAAGCATAATGGTTCTATTCTAGGAGTGATAATGTACATGAGCATTATGATTCTATTCTAGGATTGATAATTTACACGAGCATAAAGATTCTATTCTTGGATTTATAATGTACAAGAGCATAATGATTCTATTCTAGGAGTGATTAATGTACAAGACCATAAAGATTCTATTCTAGGATTGATAATGTACAAGAGCATAATGATTCTATTCTAGGAGTGATAATGTACTAGAGCATAAGATTCTATTCTAGGAGTGATAATGTACAAGAGCATAATGATTATATTCTAGGAGTGATAATGTACAAGAGCATAATGCTGAGTAACCGTGAACACACAAGAGAAGTGATCTGCAGTGCAATGCTTAAACATGGTTTAGAAGGCTCACCAGATGATTATAATCTGGCGCAAATGCTTCCAGACAAAGGTAAAGGAAAAACTCAACAATGTGGCAGTTTTGTAATATTAATACATGACACTGTTCACGTTGTAAGATCCAATAAAGAAATTATTTTGTTTTTGTTATTGTGTTTTGCAACACTATATATACAGTAAAAACTGTATAAACATAATTTGTGAGGAAATTCCCAGTCGACGTCATATCCTGTATGTTTTTATGTTTTGCCCCAATAACATTTTAACAAATAGAAAAAAATGAAAAATTTAGATACATTTTTTATTTTTATTGTCAACGACTTTTTTATGCGAAATCATGTTATCCATGAATTTGCAGAATTCAAAATTTCTAGCAATTTAAATATTGTTTAATTTCACTAATACGAAAACGTAAACTTTCAAACCAAATGCCAATGAGCCTTGTCAATTCCAATCTAAGACTATCACGAAAGAATTAAAGATTTTATCGTTTTCCTATTGCGTGTCAATACCTTCATTCATTTATCGTTAAAACAATGTTTATTGTTTATGTCAAATAAAATAAAATATTTTGATTAAACTTAAAATATTTCAGAATTGATGATTCCTTCGAACGCCAACGTGTACTATGCGATCAATACGTCCCACGATCTAAATTTTGTTCTCCGACCCCGGAGACCGGAGGTAGAAACTGTCAAGGAGAGAAGAAGAGATACTAGCAGAGCAAGAAGAAAACTTTTAGGATTAGCTCTATAATCAGCATAAACAGCCTTACTCTGTTACAAACTCTGCTCTGTAAAATTTATCAACCTTTGCAGATTTGATATCAAAGTTTTATTCTGCAATTTATCATACCAATCAAACTCTGCAGTCTTCTTCAATAATTTACTCTGCAGCCATTACACCAAACTAGCTCTGCATCCATCATACCAATCTAGCTCTGCAGCCATCATATCAATCTAGCTCTGCAGCCATCATACCAATCTAGCTCTGCAGCCATCATATCAATCTAGCTCTGCAGCCATCATACCAATCTAGCTCTGCAGCCATCATACCAATCTAGCTCTGCAGCCATCACACCAAACTAGCTCTGCATCCATCATACCAATCTAGCTCTGCAGACTTCTTCCTAAACTCACTCTGTAGACATTTTACCAATCTAACACTGTAGTCATCATACCAATCTAGCTCTGCAGACTTCTACCCATCTCTGCTCTACAGTTTGTATACCAAACCTACTTTGCAGCCTATTCTATAAACCAGCCTACTCTGCAGCCTTATATATATAAACCTATTCTGCAGCCTATTATTTATACCAGCCTACTCTGCAATTAGCTGAAACAACTCCAGTTTCTGTTAAAACTAACTATGAGTATAAGAGGTATAATTGAAGAATTTCTCTCAGAATATCTTGCATTTAAGACGATCCTAGCAATACAGAATGAAACCTAAACCTTCCAGTGGATTTACTGAGAAAAGTATTCTCCTCTGTTTTAGTTTAAGCTCGGAGCCTGTATAAACTTGATCCCAGAGAAATCAGCAAGAAACTGATCCTTGCTATGAAGAAAAAAATAAAAATGATATTTAGTCAAGACAAAGTTTCTACGATGTTAAATAAAAATCTATAGTTTATAGTTTAGTCATGAAATATATTTATTATTACGTTTAATATAGAAATCATTTTTAGAACTAAGATTATGCCCCTTATTGTTCGATTTAAAGAAAAACGGCAAAATCACTTTTTCTGCGGTTTGTTTTCAATTTTCTGAAAATCAACAATATTTACGAACCTAGATTTTAGTTTCAAATTTAAATAGATTAAAGTCTGTTATCAGCAAACAGGAGAACATTTTAACCTTCCTGGACATGAACTCTACCATCTAAAAGTTAGCGTTCTAGAGAAGGTTTGGGACCACGGAAGAAGTTTACTTGAAGTACGAGAATCTAAATACATCAGAGATTTTATGACTGAACTCAGAGGAATGAACAGAAAAAAATAGTTTTATTTAATTGTTAACTGTAATTCAGTATGTTTTTAAAAAAAGAGTTTTTTTATGTCCAATTCTTTAAAAGGTTTTAAATACCCCTCCTTAAAAACATCTACTTTTTTACTCTACAGAGGTTTATCTCAATTCTCAAATTATCTTGAATAGGAGAATCTTAGATGAAGGTTTTATATTTAGAAAATCCTTTATTGACAAAGTATTTTCAAATATCCTATGAAATTAGGATCATAAATTTTAACGTCATGTTAATCTTTTAATTAGTTTGGTACTGCATACACTGCATACTTTAGTTTAGTTTAGTTGGGACATTTTGTTAAAGACATTTCATAGATGGACATTTCAAAGCTAGATAGGAAATTTCAAAGCTAGGATAGGACATTTCGAGATAAGACCTGAGATGGAATTTAAAGAATTTGAGCCGCGGTTAAATCTGCCAAAACCCGGTTTAGATTTAGCGCCGGTTTAAATCTTGAAACATTTGGTACAATTTTAAGTGGAACCAACCATATTTAAACCGCGGCTTATATTTAAACCGCCGCTCAAATTCTTTAAATTCGGCCACTGATTTCTTGTATTGTAAAAAGGACAGTGTAAAATTGTTGAGTTTAAGAAGGGTTCGAGGTTTATGAAAGTTTGGTTTCCCTAGGGAGATCATGTTACGGAGGTTACGATCCCTGGAAGTCTATATTTATCAGATTGGTTTCCCCACTCTCTATTACTAAACCATAACAAACAAAAGAATCGTTTATTGTGGACTATGGTTTATTGTGGACTATGGTTTATTGTGGACTATGGTTACTATGGTTTATTGTGGACTATGGTTTATTGTGGACTATGGTTTATTGTGGACTATGGTTTATTGTGGACTATGGTTTATTGTGGACTATTGTTTATTGTGGGGAAACCAATCTAATAAATATGGACCCCCAGGGACCGTAACCTCCGTAACCCTGATATCCCTAGGGAAACCAACCTTTGATAAACCTTGAGGCCTCCTTTTGGATCAAGAATATTACTTCTTTGTGTACAAAATGTCCTATCTATAAAAATTTCTTATTCATGAAATGTCTTCTATAAAATGTCCTGATCTAGGAAAGGTTCTGTGAATAAAATGTCCTACATTTAGAAATGTCTTATTCATGAAATGTCTTCTATAAAATGTCCTGATCTAGGAAATGTTCAGTGAATAAAATGTCTTATCTAAGAAATGTTCTTTTAATATAATAATGTCATGTCTATATAAAATATATTTTTATATAATGTCCTGTCTGTGTATTGTGTACACTATATTCAAAATATTCCGATGAAACATGACGATGATTTATGAGGATTGAAAGTTAGAAGAATAATTTGATGGATTACACCAATCTTGTAATACCTACAATCTACAGCAGGGGTCTGTTAACATTTTATGTAACTGAAATATTTTAAAGTTAATAAGAAAAAATTTAAAACATATTTATAAATATAATAGAAATTTGGATATTTGTTCGCGAAATACGAAAGGATGATTGGTTTATAAAATTTCTTATCCAGGTTTGTATTGGATTAAATCCGTACAAGTTAATGATCACTGATTATTCTTTAAAGATATATTGATTCCACAACGTACTTTCCGACGAATGAAAAAAATAATCTGATATCGAGTTTAATTTAAGGGTGCCCCTGAAACAGGGGCGGCTTACAATATTTTCCAGGGGGGTTATTGATTTTTTGCGCGCAAATATATATACGTTTAAAATCAAAATTAAACATCCTCTTCTTCTGCTAATAATTTGTCCTTAATGCAGAAATAATGTTATGGAATTCATTGTCTAATTTTAACGCATTTGATTTAATATGATCAAAAACGCTTTTTCCTTTCTTAGTGACATTTTCGCGGATTTTAAACCATTAGCTTTTATGAATTCACCTAATTCATTATTAACTTTATTTAAAAGCTTTAAAAAATTCGAAACTGAAATGAATAGTCTAGGGAACATACTGTATTAATGTACTCTCCTGCATATAATTTGTGAACATTTACATGATTTGTACACTTTGAACTCCCTTTCAGTTAGTCTGTGTAACTAACATAACATTTATTCCGTTCTCAAAGTTAATCTGTAATGTCGTCTTCTCCGTAGGTAAATAATTGATCCTTATTAAAATATTAAAATTATTAAAATATCATCTAAAAGCTTGATAAACTAACATGAGACACAGTAATCGTGCAGTGCAAACAGACCCATAATAAGTGATTATATAACTTACTAGTAAACCTATTTATATTGTGACAACATCAAATACTACACTACTACCATGATGTCGTCTTCCTATTCTACACTTTTCTGGTTATTACTGTATTTTAGAAATATTTAAAATTCTAGGATTTTAAAATAAAAATATGTTTACTCGAATGAAAGCCCCACCCATTCAGTTGCTCCTCTCTATATACAATTAACCATAGTTAGCAAATCCCAAGTGTTTTCTCTAATAACTGTGTTCACAAATAAAGAGTGTGTACTGATGTATAGACGATATGAAAATCCATGAAAGTGTAAACTAAACGTTTAAATCAAAAGTTAAAAGATGCCACAGTTGCTCCTCTGTCAACCATATTTTTTAATCTTTGATAGTTTTTGATAATAACAAAAAGTACTTTGTATAATAAAGACGATCTAAAAGTTTGTGAATGTGTGATATAATCGTTTAAATCAAAATTTGACTTAGACGACGACATTATTAGTCATCAAAAGAGATCTCAACAGTATCTAACCCTGAGATTGTCTATTCTGGACTAAACAGCAATTAACACTGAATAACTGGATTAAATATGACTGCCTGGCCAATAATTTATCAGTTTATACTATATACCGAACCTCGAAATGATATTCAAAACCGTCCTGCTGCCGGAATTAACTTTAAGTCTTAACATTCTGAGCTAGCGATTTAAAAACTTCGGCTCGAGTCGTAATTTCTTGAGCCCGACTTTAAGACCCAACTCCTAAGCTTGTGTGAAGTGATTGGCAGCTGCAAGATCTTCGGCTCAACTTAAGGAGTTAGGCCCAATGAAAATAAAACCGAGAATAAGGCTCAATGTTGAGTCTTGTTCTCATAAAACCCGGAATGCGCCAATTCCTACCATGAAAATCCGCCAAATAGAATATTAAACTGGTTTTTTTTAAACTCAACTCTGTGGAAAATGAGATGCAGCTTGAATCCGAAAGCTCAAGCCGTCAATAAGGCCCTATGACAGCTTAGACCCGAGTAGTATTTTCCCATATTTTCAAATCGCGGGCTCTAAGGATCTATGAAATCAAGAAAGCAATGAAAAGCTTAAATGGTATGATTGTGAATCATTTACGGCACTTTTTAAGTAAAGATTCTTTTCAGATTATGTTAATTATTCCTGAGAGAGAACTTGTGAAGATAATTAGATAATTGCAAATAGTTCTCTTGAAGGACCAATTAGCGTAGAATGATCTTGACATTGCTATAAAAAGTAGGACTTTAGGATTTCAGGTCTTTTTTCACGGTTTTAAGATTTTTCTTTTAAAAAATTTAAATCAGCTTCAACTAAAAAGAATTTAAAATCGTTTTCTGATTTTTAATAATTTAGAAAATAGTGAAATATTGAACCCTGATCTTAACATGTGCAAAGATGAAAAGAATTTGAATCAGTTGTCTTAGTTTAAATCTTTATAATAACAACAATACGAACACCTTGTAATCATATCCTGTAATCCTATCCTGTAATCCTATTCTGTAATCCTATCCTGTAATCATATCCTGTAATCCTATCCTATAATCCTATCTTGTAATCCTATTCTGTAATCCTATCCTGTAATCCAATCCTTTAATCCTATTCTGTAATCCTATCCTGTAATCTTATCCTGTAATCCTTTACTGTAATCCTATCCTGTAATCCTATCCTGTAATCCTATCCTGTAACCCTATTCTTTAATCCTAACCTATAATCCTATCCTGTAACCCTATTCTGTAATCCTATCCTATAATCCTATCCTGTAACCCTATTCTGTAATCCTATCCTATAATCCTATCCTGTAACCCTATTCTGTAATCCTATCCTATAATCCTATCCTGTAATCCTATCATGTAATCCTTTAGTGTAATCATATCCTATAACCCTATCCTGTAATCCTATCCTATAATCCTATCCTGTAATTTATATCCTATAATCCTATCCTATAATCCTATCCTGTAATCCTATCCTGTAATCCTTTACTGTAATCATATCTTATAATCCTATCCTTTAATCCTATCCTGCAATCCTATCCTGTAATCCTATCCTGTAATCCTATTCTATAATCCTATCCTGTAATTTATATCCTATAATCCTATCCTATAATTATATCCTGTAATCCTTTACTGTAATCATAGATGGGAATTTTTTAATGGGATATCCTTAATCCTGATCGGATAATTAATCTGGAGATTAAAAATGAGTGGAGAACAAGCAATATTTAATCTGCAGATTAAGAAAAAGAGTGGATTAAGCCTTAATCCCGATATCCACCATTCTAAAGTTTTCAGCTCATATCCTATAATCCTATCCTGTAATTTATATCCTGTAATCCAATCCTTTAATCCTATCCTGCAATCCTATCCTGTAATCCTATCCTGTAATCCTTTACTGTAATCCTATCCTGCAATCCTATCCTGTAATCCTACCCTGTAATCCTTTACTGTAATCTGTAATCCTTTACTGTAATCCTATCCTGTAATCCTATCCTGCAATCCTTTACTGTAATCCTATCCTGTAATCCGATTCTATAATCCTATACTGTAATCCTTTACTGTAATCATATCCTGTAACCCGATTCTATAATCCTATCCTGTAATCCTTTACTGTAATCATATCCTGTAATCCGATTCTATAATCCTATCCTGTAATCCTTTACTGTAATCCTATCCTGTAATCCTTTACTGTAATCCTATCCTGTAATCCTATCCTGCAATCCTTTACTGTAATCCTATCCTGTAATCCGATTCTATAATCCTATCCTGTAATTCTTTACTGTAATCATATCCTATAATCCTACTATTAATTGTTCTGATCTGGTCCAGTCCAGTATTATTAGTTTATAAGTATATCTCCAGATTTTGAATATCTTGAAATCTAGAGAGCAGTTGTTAAAAGTTCTCTAGTAACAATTATCAAATATAAGACAACCAATGTTCCTCAACCGGAGGGCGGAGATTGGACAACATAGTGGACTTAACAATTTATTAATGAAAAAAATAAACAATACTCCAATTGGGTTTCTAATTATTGTAAAGAACTCCGCAAACCTTGAAATAGAACTTCATGATTTTCCTGATATCCTTCACTTGTGAACTTCATGCAGTACATAAATCTCCTGACAGACCCGGCATCATGAAACCTAAACAAGTTTAAGATGATCTTTAAGAATATTTGTTTCTTAAAATTGAAATATCCATCGTAAACAGAATGTGTTCCCGGGGGTCGGGGGTGGGGGGTTGGTGACTATTTTGTTGAAAATTTAGAAAGAACAGCAGGATCTTTCGGTGTTAGAAAATGAGAAAACATTTCAAGAATATGTGGTGGCCGTGGGCAACGCAACCCTCTCCCCCCTGAACGCCCCATCTATACACCCTTGCTATGAATAAATTATGACATGTTCCATTAAGACGAATCCAATTTTGAAACTATTTTACATTCTATGAAACAAAATATGCGTTGGTTGGTTTAGCTTTCCATCCTTCTTTAAAAAAATATTTCCGCAAACGACATAAGCAGGGTAGGGATAGTCTAGCTCTGTTGCAGAAATGCAAATTTTTCAAAAACTTAAAATTGTAAATTATTTTAAATAAAATTCATATTTTACCTTGGTTTAAGCTCTTATGTTTCGGATAAGTATTGTTGTGCCCATCGGATAATTTTTAAGTTTACTGATGATCGTATAACTTCTCCATTTGTAGTTTTAAACAGCAAATCTTTGGTTGGAGTTCAGCGTTTGCCATACCTATAACACCGATTCCCTTTGGTCCCAGATCTCTGTCCTTATTACAAAGACGACGAATTTCATCCCTTGTCCTCAACATTAATCTTTTCAGAAAACTTGGTGGTTTACTGGGAGAAAGTTAATATTTTGAATAGTAATCAGAAGATATATAAAATGTTGTTCTGTTAATATTGCAGAAGACGGTGTAGGGTTTAAGAATATCTGGAGGCTGGAAGACTGGCCTCTTCTCTCTCTCTCTCTTTCTCCTTCTCTCTCTGGTCTAATCGAAGGATACCTTTCCGTGTACAGTCTCGATATAACCAAGGTTCAACTATGTTTTGAAACAGAACCAAAACTGCAGTCAATGCAACTCCTGGGGTTTTCTACTCTTCTGGTCCTGCTCCTCGGAGCTCAGTCTCAACCTAGGCATGGAGAACTGGTGAATCCTGCACCTGGAGAGGATGGAACTAGGAAACCCGGTAAACGGACTCTACAGAACTTCAGGACTCTGGGACACTTTGCTCCGGCAAACATTGGAACAGAAAAACAGCTGGAAAACAGGTAACATTTTTAGATCTGTTTTCTTTAAAATATATTTAAAAAAGAATTGAGTTTTTGCCACAAATTCAAACCTGTAAACCTTTGATATTTCAAATTCAGATTATTTGATCTAACAGAATTCATATTTTGAAATATCTAAGGTCTACGACATCGGGTTGCAAAGATATAGAGATTAGAAAATCCGAGTTTGTGACGGAGACTCAAATTCTTTAGACAAGTAATATGTTCGATGACATTTAATTGTGTAGTCGACGAGAATTTGAAATATGTCTTTTTGTTTTAAAGATAAAATTCTCTCTAATTGATAAATGCTTAAATATTATTATATTTATTACCAGCTTGCTAACCCTACTAAACTAAACTAAAAACCTATTCCCGTGATTCTACCGAGTTCCCGAATCAAAATATAATGCAAATCAATCATGGGGTGCAGGAGTTAAGATCGGACACACAAATAAACAGACAGACAAACAGAATATATATTACTCGCTTTCGAACCCAGCTTTGTCTGAAAACTATTTCGCTAAATAAATTTGTGAAGGGGCTGCGTAGGACTCATGAGCTTTGATCGAACACCCAGACAGACTGTTATTAAAACCTTTAAAGGGACCGTTCACTTATTTGGGTAATTTCAGGGTAAACTAAACAGCCTATTCGCTGTTGATTGGTAATAATCTTACTTTTCAAAGACAACCGTGGCCGGAGAAAAAGCCGATTTTTCGTTCAGAATTTGAGCGCAAAGGGACGGTCTCTCTCTATAGACACTAATTGATGTTTTTTTCAGTAACAGCAGCCCAATAACATTTAAATTTATTATATTTTAATGTCATTATGTGTTCGTTAATTGTAAATGTCATTATTTTGTAATTTTTTTGTTTTTTAACTTTTTAAAACTTTATTAAAACCTTTAAAAACATTTAAGAATTAAGAGCTGAACCAAGAACTATGAGGAACAAGATATTGAAAAATTTTCTCGATAGGTCTATTCAAGATGTAGTTGGTCCCAAGGTCATAATGCAAGGAAAGTTATTTCATATACGCATCTTTTGTACTGCAGTGTACTGTCTCTGGGCGGTTATGTAAACACAAGACGGATGTCGAAGCCTGACATTGGATCCATCTCTCATATAAAAAATCAATGAAATATTCTGGTCATAGGAAATTATTTTGTGAATTATTAAATTATCAAAATTTAATGCTTTTAACCTCCTCGGATACTAAAGGAACACTAATGTATCAATTCTTGTTAACAAATTTCGCCCAGAGAGAACTGGTTTCAATATGTACGCAGAGTATACGCAACTGCAATTATCTTTCCTTGCATTAACCTTGGTTGATCCGAACATTAATTTCAGCATGTCGCTTCTACTTGATATTCTTGTATTCTTAACAGCTTCAGTAAATTAGGTTCCGAAAGACATTTCTTCGCGAAATTACTCCGCAATAAAAATGAAAAATCTAGTTTCTAAAAACTAGCAAATCACCATTTTTTAAGGAAAATTTAATAAAGTTTTATAATTATGAAATATAAATCAAAGAAAGCTTAAAGTTTTGGTGAATCAATACAGTAAGAAAATAGAAAATCATATTATATACCAGTAATTATTCCCGTAAATCATATTATTAACTTTTAGTTTATAAAAAACATTTGTCGTATGGCAAAACTGTGCTGTTATTGAATAAAAGTATAACAATAGTGTTTAAACTGTACAGTCCATAGACTAATAGTCTAATATATAATGGTTGAACCAGAAAAGAAAAGGTTTAAAAGAAACCCTATGAATTGCTAAGTTAATTAAGATTTATTTTTTCAATTTACAAATTTAGCGCCTTGACTTACTTTCTCATCAACTTAAAGACTTTAACAGGGGCGTATTCAGGAGTTTGGACAGGGGGGGGGGCTTAACCTTAATACATGACATACCAGAGGCGGGCTGAATCTCCCTAAAAGTTAGTTATTACTCTTCCAGGGGGCTTAGCCCCATAGACATTCCCCCCTCTCTGTATACACGCCCCTGGAATATAAACCAGCTTAAAGTAAAGTAACAAACTAAGATGTTCTAATCCCTAAGATTTTTCAAACTATGAATTCTGTGGGATCAAATGATTTAAGCTTAAAATATCATAGGAGTACATAATCAGTTTTGAGTTTGTTGTAAATACTCAATTCCTTTTATATGATTATTTCCTCTTAAACCCACAAGTAGGGAAAATTTTTAATTTCCATGGTATTAATTTGTACCAAAAATATGTCTGGTTGGGAATAGAAAATGTTCCCTCTGGAAATGTATTTCTTACTTTTTAAATTCACGTGAAAAACCTGAAGTAAATTTTAATTAATTTCTTAAACGACAAGTAAATTTTTAAACCTGGAAGGAGGGCGCGAACCACCCTAGATTCCATTGAAATTCTTTAAAGAGTACAGAGTAAAAACAATGCTTAACGACATTAATACATTGTTCATGTTTACAGACCGTTTAATATTTTTACCATTTTGATGACTTTTTTCGTTGGTTTAATTTATTAGATTAGTATGGTTTTCCCAAATGTGAGTTGCTATTTTAAGTTTAAATCTAGGAAACTAATCAAATCAGATATTTATTACATGAAGATTTCACAAATCCTCATGAGAGAAAAAGAATCTGTTGGGCCAGGTTCACATCATTAACCCTATAAACAGCTTAGAGTCGGGGGGGGGGGGAGATGTTGCACGAGTGGACGAGTAGGTAGGATGGCAGGAAAACGTAAATAACCATGATACGTCACGAATTATTACTTAGCTCAATCAAACTAATACAACAACAAAATTAAATAATTGAAAAGAAAAATGAAAAGAATGTTTTTGAAAGACAGATCCCATTTATAAATAATGCAACAAATGTATATCAGAATATACTTATAGTATTCAAATTTAAGACATAGCTGAAGAAAGCATACAAAATTTAGGATTTTTTACCCTTGACGAAAAAAGGTTCTAAATATTTCGAGAGTCATACAATCTAATCGATAATATCAAATTAGTTTTCTCAACATTTTCTTTAACGTCATTAGAATCTTAAAGCATAGGTATATCTGAGTAAATATCTGCTGCACCCCTCCTGTCCTTCTTCACTTAAAGGGACTGTAAGCGTAATTTCAAGTGAATCTTTATGCAAAGAAGACAATTTCCGATTCACAACGGTGTCTGATCAAGTATGAATTAGATATTGATGTTTATAACTTTGAAAACTGATTATTTTCAATTGCAGTTTCTCTGCAAAAGGGGCTTGCGCATTTCTACTGCAGAAATTGAACACTTTTAAACCTCCCTAGAAAAACAGTAATAACTTCGATGACGGGTTCAAGGGTACCATTGTGAATCTGAAGTTACCATCCTTGCACGGAGGGTCACTTATAATACCGCTTCCTGTCTCTTTAACCTAACCTAATCTAGAAAAGTGTTCAATTACGCCTATGCCGTTAGAAACACCCTGAATTTTTAAAAATATATTTTTATGGGCTATAGGAGCCTTTTTAAGACTGTAAATAATTTCCTACTTCGTTGTAGTATATTGTTACAAGAGTTCCCTCTGTAAAGAAATATGGATTATATTTTCGAAGATCTTGTTTCAATTCTTAAAAATGTATTTTTGAAGAAAAGAAAGTTTTGAAAAGAAAACAGCATTTATTCCACGACTGATATTGTTCAGTCACAAAAGGCCATAAAAGAGATTTCAACTGAATAAAGGATTTTCTAAAGATGAATTTCATGTTTCAACCCTTTTGTAGGATTCCGCGGACCAGGTTCTCCCAACCAACCTTTCAAGCTAAACCACAGGGTTCCGGTGTCTCCGTGAACCAGAGGAGTAGTTCTCTCGTAGGCAGGATGGTTTCTCAGAATCCTTCTCAATACTTCCCAGCTCCTAGGCAGCACAGAGAAGAGGCATTTTCAATCCCGAAAAAAATCTTCGGATACTCTCCAAATATCTTAAATACTCCGACAGAAAGGATTTCTCGTCTCCGACCCAGAGCTCCTCAATCCTACTCCTCCGGGTTAGAAAAGGAGCTGGAGAGACTGAAGATGAATCCAGGGCCTGCAATAATCAGGGATCAAGGTTAGAACTTAATTTTATTTCATTTTCTTATTCCTGGTTTCCTCTTTTCTCTAATCTCCAGATTAAAGTGTATAATCATATTAACAAAATTATTAAATTGAGATTAGGTTTAAGGAATTGAGTCTTGCCACAAACTCATATTTTCTATTTACTATATCTTTGCAACCTGATGATGTATACCTTTAACATTTCAAACCTATATTATTTGATCTAACAGAATTCATAGTTTGAAATATCTAAGGTTACAATATTTGGGTGCAAAGATATAGAGATTAGAAAATCAGAGTTTGAGGCATTGCCGCAATTCCTTTAAACAGAAAACAGTTTAAGGAAAAATAAGAAAATTGTGTCAAAAAGATTAAACAACCCTGTTTTTTATAAATTGAACTGGATCAAAAGTAAGATTATCATGGACTGAATACTTTGATTCTGAGCTTGGAATTAACTGACCTATTTAGAACTGACTTAAGTCGATTCAAACAAGTTAAAGTAATTCCCTCCCAAAGACAAAGACTTAAAATCGGATGAATATCCAATCTTTCATTGGCCAAAAATTTCGTATGCTTTCGATTAATCTGCGTAGGCTTTTGGTTAATCTGCGGACAGCTAATCATTTCAATATTTTCAAATCTAGAAATATTTAAGCTTCTAACTTCAAAGGTTTCCATCCTTAGATATTAAATGGTTAGAAAGTGATATAATCACATAATCCTAACTCCAATCAAGTAATGATTTGGTTCGCACAATACCTTGGATATATATCACGAAACATATTGTTCAAAGTGATAAAAAGGAAAACTGTAATAAGTACAACAAATTCTATTTTTTTTAAATGATAATTTCAATTTTCTTATCTTTCAGAGCGACAACAAAAGTAAAATTTTTTAAAGGGTGGTTAGGTTGGTTATAATTCCGGAAAATTTATTAAATCCTTCTTTTTAAATCTAGAAAAGTGATTTATTTCTCTCCATTAGATATTTAAGCATTTGTTGTAAAAAAATGTTTAGGTTCGATTTCTGAGAATCCACCTTCAATATCTAGTCCTCAACTGGAGAATGAAGAGACTAAAATTCTACCTGTAGACCTCAAAGATCCAACGGAGCCCGGAGCTGAAACGAAACTTAAAACTGCGGAGATCTTGGAAGCAACTACAGAAGCTTCTGCGTACACTCCTGATGATGAAACTGTTGAAACCACAACAACAGCAAAAACAGAAAATCCGCAAACTGAAAATTTATCGACGGTTGAGGAACCTGTTCTACTGGCTGTTAGTGACAAGAGGACTTATGCTGGAGGACATATTCATGATACACCAGAGGGAGATGGTAGGTCCTTCCTTCCTTCCTTCCTTCCTTCCTTCCTTCCTTCCTCCCCTCCTTCCCTCCCTCCCTCTGTTTAAAACTATTACTGGTTCCTATCGTACCTGAAAGTCAAGAATGCAATAAGTTGAGTGGGAAAGTATTGAAGTTGGATGTAAGTGCTCTCTGTTTAAGAGATCAGGGGTTTAAATACTCCATGAAGAAAAAAAGAATTTTAGCCGAATATTTCCTGTCGTATAAAGTTCTAACAAGAGTAAAGACATTTAACCTGACAGGTATGAAAAGGTTTTTCTTATTCTGTGAGTGCCCTGCCGTGGTACAAGTTTTCCCGTATGCATACATTCTCAGACTAACTTAGTAAAACTTAGTTTCCTCCTGATTTTCTTCCCCCCCTCTCCGGGTACCATTTTCCTCCTCTTTCCCTGGACCCCGTTTTCCTCCCCTAGGACTTTTTTATTTGTCATCAAGATTCTTCTTAATTATTTCTCCTCTTTCCCCTCTTCTCCCAATTTTTCCACTTCCGTAAAGAACTAGTTAATACATCTGACTTCTGTTTAATCTAGGTTTGTTTCTAATCGGAGTAATAGGAGTTACTGCTGGTTGCGTTTTATTAGTTCTAGGTAATTTTTATTAATAAAAATGGAAACATTTAAAATCTTTTTATTATATTACAATCTATTTTATTGAATCTGGGGCTATTTGTTTCTATTTTCTTCAGAAATATTTCTTCTGAACATGTTCAGAGAACACTATAAGATGATAATGTAAAATTTTATTCTTATTTTTCCCATACTTTTTAGCATCTTTAATTCTTTTATTTAGAATAGTTTATATAACGAAGTTACAGCTGCAAGTGCATCTTAAAACAATTATAGAAGAAATCATTTAATGCACTTAAAAACTTGCACAGAAACTTTGTGCTCTGAGCTAATGGAAATTAACTCAAACTTTAATTTTCTAATCCTTTTACCTTTGCAACCTGATGGAGTAAATTTGGATTTTTGTTTCAGCAGAATAGCTGTCCGTAGCACTCCTTGCACACTTCAGCATTTGTTTTTAGCTTTAGTTTTAAACAAGTAATTGGCAAAATTCTCATCGATTTTTACTAATCTAATTTTTTTCAAACGCAGTGTCTTTGAAGGCCTAACCAAATTAAAGCAGTTTTGATCAAATGTCAATTTCTCAGTGTATTCTGGTTTTTGTATCTCTGTTCTTTATATTAATAGTCACAACACACCTACTAGACATTTCTGTGGTATTTGACGTTCTTTTCTGTATACAGGATGAGTAAAAAACGAAATTAGCATTGTTTTACGCAATTCAAATTTCTTTTTTTTGCAGGGTTTTTGTTTTAGGCAAAAACCATAAAATTTGATTATCAAAAAGCAAAAATAATTTTTGGTACACAGAAAAAAGTCTGTGTAACATTGTTTTTGCAAAGAAATATTTTTTTATTTTTTTTTTCAAAAATCATTTGGAAAATTTTTGTGTTCTGTCCAAAATTTTATGAAAATAAAAGAGATATGACAAAAATCCGCGTAAAA
This sequence comes from Eurytemora carolleeae, assembly GCF_000591075.1. Lineage (NCBI taxonomy): Eukaryota > Metazoa > Arthropoda > Copepoda > Calanoida > Temoridae > Eurytemora > Eurytemora carolleeae. The sequence continues at coordinate 76,894 of NW_019396106.1, read as the reverse complement.
TTGTTGGTGCAAATCTGCACCAAATCCTTAAAAAATACAACATCAAAAATATATTTACTGTTTACAAAATGTTATGTCTTAAATGTTGAATAACACAATTGCTTAAATAGAGAGTTTATAGCTATCTTTGTAAGATTTGGTAAGATTTATTTGGAGTATATTTGTACTGAGATTTTTCGCGGATTTTTTAAATAACTCTTTTATACTCATTAAATAGATTTTGATAAAACTTTGGAATTTAATGTAAGAAAAAATAATCTTTACCAATGAAATAGTTTCTTTATATTTATGCATTAAGTTCACTTCAGTTCAGTATTTTTCCACCTAAAACAACTTGTAGCGTAAAACAAAGAAATTCCATTTTTTTACCCTGCAGTATAATACAATTATTATTTTTAAACCAAACCCCGAGGATAAAGCTTTTGTTTCTTAAATCTGTGAATGCATTAAGGCTAAGCCGGCTACTTTTCCCGTTACTGACTAAACCTTAAGTGCAAAACACCTTAATGTGCCAAGAATAAACAATTTTCCCTCCCTCCCCCTTCCTTAGGCCCCATTCCCCCTCTCTTTTCCCTGGGCCCCATCCCTCCCCCTTTCCCTGGGTCCTCAATTAAAAAGTTTGTCCATTGCACTGGATATCGAGGTGAATGCGAGGTGGGACTGACCATCTCGCATTCAGTTTCATAAATTCAAATTCAATCTATAACTCAGCAATCTTTAAACTTATGTAACTGTCTTGTCATGTTTTTCATTTAAAACGCATCCGTCGACGAAAAAGTATAAAAGAGAAAATCCCCATATATCTGATACGTGATGGTTAAACTTTTGATATTTTAAATTAAGATTAGATGATCTAACTTAATTCATAGTTTGAAATATCCACGACGTTGGGTTGCAAAGATATAAGGATTAGAAAATCAGTCTCAATTCCTTTAAGTTGAACAGGTCAACTTGTGATCAAAAGTCACAGCTGCGTGTGCCCTTCGGATTTCGTGGAACGCCGTCGGTGTTGTCATTATAATATACAAATTTTTGTTTAGGTGTAGGATACTGGATACGTTCTCCCAACTGTATTCCTCCGGGTACACCTTTCAGTCAGGATAATTCTCCAACCTTTCATTCATCAAAGCTGGCGTTCAGATCTCCAACTGAGGAACCTATGGACTCAGAACCTATACGGAAACCTTACAGGTAGGAATAATATAATGTTATTTGCAATAAAATATTTCAAACTTAATATTTCTTGATTTCTTAATAGACATTATCACGAAGAAAGAAACGAAAATATAATATTTATTAATATTGAGAGAAAAAAGTCAAAAAAACCAATTTTTGGACAGACAGAGACACAGAAATAGATATATAAATAGATAGATAGATAGATAGATCAAGAGATAGATAGATAGATAGAGAGATAGATAAATAGAGAAATAGATCCAGGTTATATGACAAATATAAATTTCTTACTATATACCTTCAGGTATCCTTTCTCCTGGTTTAAATATTCCTTTTGTAGGGGGTATAGTAGAGAGGAAAAGAGCAGAGCTGACTCCTACAAACCTAACTCCAGGTTACAATCAGAGTACACCTACCAGAGACCAACCAGTCTTGATACAAGCACGAACAGGAGGTACGCAAGGGAATGATTAAAAAGAATTTTTCTTGAAAATCTTTCTTTTCAAAAGCAAAAATATTTAGAATTTTCATATTTTAAAGATTTTACGAATGTTTATTAAACTGATATTGCTGCTCTCACATTAAATTAAAGATTATTTCATTTTAGTTTGAAACCTTACATGCTTTCATACAAAACAACTCTCTATTAAGCGTTGCTATTGATAAGAAACTTTGAAATCCATGAATGCAACCAAACGAATGTTACTTTTCTAATTCTTGGGTGTCTTAATTCTGTTTGGAAACATTATTTTTTTCTTATGTTTGGACCGAGTATATTTAAAAGATTCCTTGAATAAATGATTCTGATGTGAAAGCAACCCTGTAGAAAACATTGTTCAGTCGAAGTGTGTTTTATAGAACAAAGCGACTGTAAAGTGTGTTTTATAGAACAAAGCGACTGTAAAGCGTGCACTTCAAAGTTTCTCCTCTTATTCTTATGTTATATTTAAGATATCCAACAGTGTCCCAAAATAAGTTTGATGAGACTTTTAGCCTTTTAGCCTTGCCATGCATTTAAATGTTTCAAGTTTGGGTCTTTTAATTTTGAGCCTAAAAGTTGAATCTCTTATTCTCCTCCTTTCCTTTTCTTATTCTCCTCCTTTCTTTCCCTTATTCTCCTCCTTTTCCTTTCTTATTCTCCTCCTTTTCTTTTCTTATTCTCATCCTTTCCTTATTTTATTCTCCTCCTTTCCTTCTCTTAATCTACTCCTTTCCTTTTCTTATTCTCCTCCTTTCTTTCCCTTATTCTCCTCCTTTCCTTTTCTTATTCTCCTCCTTTCCTTATTTTATTCTCCTCCTTTCCTTCCCTTAATCTACTCCTTTCCTTTTCTTATTCTCCTCCTTTTCTTCTCTTATTCTCCTCCTTTTCTTTTCTTATTCTTCTCCTTTCCTTCTCTTATTCTCCTCCTTTCCTTCTCTTATTCTTTTCCTTTCTTTCTCTTATTCTCCTCCTTTCCTTCTCTTATTCTCCTCCTTTTCTTCTCTTATTCTTCTCCTTTCCTTCTCTTATTCTTCTCCTTTCCTTCTCTTATTCTCTTCCTTTCCATATCTTATTCTTCTCCTTTCCTTCTTTATTCTTCTCCTTTTTTTCTCTTATTCTTTTCATTTTCTTATCTTATTTTCTTCCTTTCCTTCTCTCCTTCTCCTCCTTTCCATCTCTTAATCTCCTCCTTTCTTTTTTTCCTTCTTCTCCTTTCCTTCTCTTATTCTCATCCATTCCTTCTCTTACTCTCCAACTTTTCTTCTCTTATTCTCATCTTTTCTGTAATTTTCTTATTCTTATTTTTTTATCTTATATTTTCTGTATTCTGTATATTTCTATTATCATTTATTGTATTATTGCTATTAATTTTTTTTGCGAATTTCGCCACACTTTTTAGATCCTTTTATTTTGCCCATATGGCTGTATAAAATGTATTTTGACTGTTTTTTTATAGCATGGATTGGCTATGAATTATACAATAATATTTTTTGAGCGCAAAAACTAGTTTTTTTTGCATTTCTTTTTGAAACAAAATAATTCTTTTGGGTGAAAATGCGGAGAAAAAAATCCAAAGTATTCTTCTAATCAATTCCACTGAATTCCCCCCTGCGTCTGTGGCTTAGTTTCACTTTCCATTATATAGATACTTCCAAAAAAATCTGTCCGTTCTTGGCGTATCTATGTGAGGGAGGTGAGTATGATCTACTGAAGGTGAAGTAATAAACTCCATTTTAGGTTGAACCGAATGGAAAGCCTGATAGATATTGACGGGGATGAAGATGATGATACAATCTACGAATGTCCTGGTTTAGCTCCACCCGGAGAAATGGAGGTAACCAACCCGTTCTTCATGGCTGGAGGGTTCCAGGAGTTCCACGATGATCTCCCCCCCTGCCCCGTCAACATCAACAACAACATGAAGCACGGAAACATCAACTCCATCCTCTCTCACTAGAACATCAAGCTGATCAGATAGCGGGCAACACAACGAACCTTTCAAGGAAAAAAATTGTCAAAACTTACAATAATGATGTTGACAATACACTGCACTGTAGTGTTCAGTGTGCTGGACATACATTGTTCATAATTTTCATAATCATACTGATATAGCTGTAAAGTACATGATATGTGTGACATCAAAGTACATATCATCATTGTAAGTACTATTACATAACGTAATTTTATGGGGAAAATTATATTGGAAAATCAAATTGGAAAAGATTCATAACAGAATATACAAAATATATTATTTATTGAAAATGGTATATTTTATCTTCACAAATCTGCTAGGTTTTGATTAAAAAAATATTATAAACTAACCAATTATTTTAAAGAAAATGTCTTTATTACAAATTTATGTTCAAAGCAAGCCAAAAAAATCGTATGTTCATAAACTTAATTAAGGCCTGGTTGTATGTTCACAGATTTTTCAATAGGCTTTATATATGTTCATAAAGTTCATTAGAGGCTGCATTGTATGTTTATAATATGACTAAAGACTGTTCATAAACTTTGTTACGAACATGAACTTGACGAGGAACTTGTTGTATGTTCATAAACTTGACTTGGAACTTGTTGTATGTTCATGAACTTGACTTGGAACTTGTTGTATGTTCATAAACTTGACTTGGAACTAGTTATTTGTTCATAAACTTGACTTGACTTGAAATTGTTGTTTGTTCATAAACTTGAGTTGGAACTTGTTGTATGTTCATGAACTTGACTAGGAACTTGTTGTATGTTTATCAACTTGACTTGGAACTTGTTGTATGCTCGTAAACTTGACTAGAAACTTGTTGTATAATCATGAACTTGTCTAGGAACTTGTTGTACGTCCATAAACTTGACTTGGAACTTGTTGTATGTTCATAAACTTGACTTGGAACTAGTTATTTGTTCATAAACTTGACTTGACTTGAAATTGTTGTTTGTTCATGAACTTGACTTGGAACTTGTTGTATGTCCATAAACTTGACTTGGAACTTGCTGTATGTTCATAAACTTGACTTGGAACTTGTTGTATGTTCATAAACTTGAAAAAGTTTATATTCTCAACTTGACTAAAGATTTGTTGTATATTCATTTTTCAAAAACTATTAAAACACGCCAATTTGTTTCATGTATGTATTTTTTAATATCTGTAATATAAGGTTCAATATTCGTTCATAAAAATTGTCACAAATATTATTGTAATTTATTATGATTAGAAGTGATGACAAAGTTTTTCATTCAAAACAAAACAAACAAAAAGCCAACATTTTTTCTATTATTTTTTATTTAGAATCCCCTCTTGGTTGGAATAGGCTAAATGTCTACTGTTTACATATTCCTTAATTGTCTAAAGTATTATTGGCAATAATATGAATAAAAACTATAAATTGCATCAAAATAAGCAATCTTTTCTAAATATGAAAAAGCATAATCACGACAAATTTGTGTAGATATTTTTTGTTACAAATAGGAATAAATATTAATTTTTGTGTATTCATTCATCTATGTATGAACCTGGTCTTGGGTGGGAACTTTTGTATCTTAAACCCTTAGTTTTAAAAGCGATTAAAGGGGCTCTAAGCGTAATTTCAAGTTACCCTCAATGCAAAGATGGTAATGCCCGATTCACCACTGTTCCCTTACTAGCTTTGACTAATCATGGATGAAATAGATATCAATGTTTATAATTCGGAAAACTTATTATTTTTAACTGTGGTTTCTTTACAAAAGGGGACACTATCTTCCATAGAATTAATCAGATAAAGGTTTAAAAATACCGTTGTGAATCGGACATTGCCACATTTCCAAATATTTCCCTTTAAGCATTAAATCCGCGGTAAAAACAACGACATTTATTATCCGGAAGAAGATTTCATGTCGCTTTCGATTCGCCGAACCATTCAGATATTTAAAAGGAAATATCTTAAACTCTTTAAGTACAAAATATACGGATTAGTACTTTGTGAAGGGATTAGTACTTTGTGAAGGGATTAGTACTTTGTGAAGGGATTAACAAGGAGAAAATTGTTTAAATCGACTTCTACTGAAGAACGTAGCGTCCATATAATTCAGAAAGTTGCAATATACGACTTGTTTCGTAAAATAATCAGTTTAATTTTAAACAAATCATTCAGATATCACAACCTATAGTCATCGATTGTTTTTCAACGCATTTGCATATAGTTAATATTTCATAATATTTGTTATTTATTTTTTTAAATTTTATACAATGCACTTTTTTCCGCTAGGTGTCTCTGCCGCGTGTAATCATTCAAAGCATCGAGAGCTGAGACATCTGGCGGCCAACTATTTTGCCATTTTAAGTGCATTGTATACAAAACGAATATTAAATATTAACTATATACGAATGCGTCGAAAAATAATCGATGACTATAGATTGTAATTTCTGAATGACTTGTTTGAAATTAAATTGATTTTTTTACAAAACAATTTTCTAAATTAGTATGGACGTTCTTCAGTAGAAGTCGCTTTTAAGAATTTTCTCCTTATAGGCGCAACAGATAGAAGTAAGAATAGTAGCGATCAAAAGCGATTATTTTTCGCCGTAAGCATATACCCCCTTTAATTCCTCGAGAAAACTTCCTTTAAAAATGTCCACATGGATGAATAGATTAGATACATGGAAATACAAACAGTTTATTGTTTAACCTTGAATCTGATTGATTTGATCAAGATCTTCCTTGTTCTAGCTCTTCTCTGATTTTTTATTTTAGGATAATAGGATAATAAATAAATAAACAAATAATAAATAAACAAATAAATAAATATAAAAATAAACCATTTTTTTCAAGGCCAAGTTTTACATATATTTTAAAGTTCACGCAGTTATATTAAGAATGCTTTTACACAAAGAGCTATCAGCATTTGGCCATTTACTACTTTTTAATGGGACTGTACGCGTAATTTCAAGTGACCCTTCATGCAAAAATGGTAATCCCCAATGAACAACAGTACCCTTGAAGCCTTAATCGGATCAACAATGTGGAAGACAACGTCGTTTTTCTAACTCGAAAAGTGTTTATTTCTGTGAATTCTTCCATTGTTTCTTTTAAGCAAAAAAATGCGCAAGTATATATCTCATAATATTGAAGTATATCAGAAGTACATTTATTGCTTCTAGATATAAATACATATTAAATAAAGAGTGTATAAAAGGAGAGGAAGTTGAGAAGGTCTTCTCCGGTTCCAGGGTCCGACACGACTCCTTTGCGGATTTCCTAATCCTCTTTCGGGGATTTCATATCCTCTACAATATCACATATATCTTATATATCTCATAATATCACATATATCTCATATATCTCATAATATCACATATATTTCATATATCTCACATATCTCATAATATCTCATATATCTCATGCCGTATATTTGACAGTGTTTGACCTGGCTCATTAGACATGAAATCTTTTTTTTTTGGGTGTAGCCATTGTTGCTTAGGGAATTATTAAATGTCAGACAGTAAGTAAGACATTGAGAGATTTTCTTATTCAATATTGTGGATTGCATCTATTAAGCACAGATGAAAACAGTGACTTTTAAAAATCGCCCTGTATAATTCACATGTCTAGTACTCGATTTACTAATGTAAAACAAAAGAACAAGGCGTTGCAACACTTCAATTGCCCACCCGGCCATGAAAATTGATGCACCATTTCCAAATATGTCTGTTCAGTACATGCTTAAGAAAAAGGCCCAGGCCGAAACAAGTGTTTTTATGGAAGTTTTTTCATTTAAATTTTCCTTGATGAAAACGCTACTAAAATTAAATATTTCTAAGATTTGATTTTCTTTTCGTTCTGTTCTGGGATTTTTTGTTTCATAGTTTTTTTGGGATGAAAAAAACTTTTGTTCTTAAAAATCTAAGAAGAGAAAGAAAGTGAGTAAACAAGAATTATCTGAGAAAAGAAAATATTTTTGAAATAACAAAAGGTACAAAAACATGTTTTCTGTAAAAATGCATAAATAATATTTTTATCTTTCAACTTAGGAATAAAAAAGCTAAAAGAAAGATTTAAAGTCAATTAACTTTCTAGTCAAAAAGATGTATTAAGGAAATAAAGAAATAAAACTGTTCGAACCTTGTCATATATCATTTAGTTGTGAGACTCCAGGCAAAATGTCGAGAAATCATTTAAATTTAAAAAAGTTTTTTTTTGTACAGAAGGGGAGGGCCGGGTTTTTTTGTAATGTATGGGGCCGGGTTTTATGTAATAGAGAAGAGCCGAGGTTTTTGAACTAGAGGAGGTCTGGGTTTACTGTACAGGAAGAGGGCTGTGTGTGTTTCTGTACAGGAGGGGAAGTGCCGGGTTATCTGTACAGAAGGTATATAGAGAAGAGCCGGTTTCTGAACAGGAGGAGTCCGAAATTTAAAGAGTATTGTAGAACAAAACTCTCGAGTTTCCTTTTTGGGGTCTTAACATTTTGTAGATTTTGATTTAAGAGTTTCAACAAAAATGGAGAATATAAAGAAACTAAATGAAATAATATTTCATAACAAAAAGATTGATATCCACAATACTGACAAACCCCATTCATGAAACCCGGATTTTAAAACTGGTTTTCATAACGATACCTTGTCTTAAGTTTTGGGCTCTGGTTTTACTGTACAGGAGGAGGACTGTATTTCTGTAAAGGAGGAAGGGATTGGGTTTTCTGTACAAGAGGAGGGCTGGGTTTTCTGTGCAGGAGGAGGGCTTGATGTTAAGATATGAAAGCGTACAGCTGTCATGAATTTTTACTTTTTAACAATAATTACCCTGGACTAACCAGGGCGTGAAGCATTTGGTTTCTTCTAATTTAATTCATTCGCGGTAATTGGCCAGTAATTTAATAATATTTAAATTTACAGAGTTTTCTTTAAATACGCTAATGCCGACAAAACAGTATAAAAGAGAAGAAGCGAAAAAACTATGTTTAATGAGTCAAATTTTGTTCGAAAGTCATAGTTCTCTTGGGAAATCCGCATGAATACATACGTCACATTCCACAATATTATTCTGTTTTATACCTTCATCCTGGTTCAGCTACGAGATATCGAACTCTGACTCCAGGTGCAAGCTGAGTAAGGATCTAACTCCAACTAAAACCAGAATTATCTCCAGACTATGGAACGACGAAAGGAAACCCAACTTTCACCACCTACAGACACTGCAGACTTTAGACGATGAGATATTTGTATTCACGTATTCGGTAAGAAGGAGAACAATAAAGTGATCAAGTTATCCTACGGAGTTGTTAAGCTTCTCATGGGTTTGAAGATTCCAACATGATATAATCATTGCAATACTTTATTCCATCAATATTTTATGCCCTAACGAGGCTAGATTTTAAAAAAATTTAATTTACATATTTAACACTAAATTCTTTATTATGTTTCAAGCAGAAATTGTTTTAAATTTTTCTTTTCTTTTCTTCTTTCGGTCTTCAGGTTCAACAATCTAGGGACAAAAAATAAAATTAATAAAATATAAATACGACAATTTGGTTTTATAATATTTTCCACAACTCCACAATCATTAAATTGATGGCGATATGGTCAAAAAATTCAGTTTTTGCAACAAACTAAAATTTTTAATCGCATGGTTCAAACCTTTGATATTTCAAACATAGTTTGAAATATTTGAGATCTACGCGACATTGGGTTGCAATAGTTGTATTAACGGATTTGAGTCTTTGCTACAAACTCTGATTAATAATCCATATATCTTTGCAACCCTTTTTCTTTTCAAATTATGAATCATCCTATATAAAAAAGATAAGTTTGAAATATCAAAGGTTTACACTATCAGGTTGCAAAGATATAGGGATTAGAAGGTTTGAGCTTGTAGCAAAACCGAGAATTCGATCCAAGATGAATTCATTCGGAAGAAAATATTAACAATTCGGACTTTATGGCACTGCATGGTACTGCATTGTACTGCACGGTACTGCATTGTACTGCATGGTACTGCATGGTACTGCAGTACTGCATGGTATTGCATGGTACTGCATGGTACTGCATAGTACTGCATGGTATTGCATGGTACTGCAGTACTGCATGGTATTGCATGGTACTGCAGTACTACATGATATTGCATGATACTGCATGGTACTGCATAGTACTGCATGGTACTGCATGGTACTGCATTGTACTGCATTGTACTGCATAGTACTGCATGGTACTGCATGGTACTGCATAGTACTACATGGTACTGCATAGTACTGCAGTACTGCAAATTCAAATGTCCCTTTATTTAACAACAGTGCCATGTAAATCTATTTGAACAACAACAAAAAAGATATCTTAATTTTTCTGTCTGAAAAATGTTGAATCATGACAATTATCCTCTTTCTCTCTTGACGCAAGTCTGTTTAAAGAAAACCGAAATTGGAAATAATCAATTTTAAAATGGAAAAAGTTTGATAAATACATTTTTTTTATCATCAGACCAAGGCTTAAAGGCTTAAAGGGTACCGTTATGAATCGGACTGAAATTCTAAAAATGAATGGTCCCTAAAAATTGCAAATTGCTCGCGAATTTTACAGTTTTGATAGAAAATAGATTTTGCGTAAGCAAGCGCAAACGAGGCGCAATACAAAATTTTCTTCGCATTTGCGTATTTGCTTTCATAGCCCAATTTGCGCAATTTACGCCCAACGATTCCGCGCAATAGAAACCTTAAGCAGGCCCCAAATTATTTTAGTAAAAATTTAAGCCCTTGTAAAATATCTATTTTGATCTCGTGATTAGAGTAGAATATATTAACATATTATCAAATTATTTTATTATTTATTCTTGCGAAGAGAAATTATTCTGTTTAAAGAAAAAATAATGATTTTTAACAATGTGATCTTCTCATGATTTTGATGATCAAATTTCTTAAAGGGCTTAGTACACAGTTAATAGAACGTCGGACTGTGGCATCACTTTGAGAAGTTTGATAAAACTAACCATTATTTTTAGACTAATCTTCAGAAATTATTCAGTATAAAATCTCCGAAAATGATCTGTATCTTAATATTTTTCTTGAATAGTTTCTAAATAAACTCTATAGTCTATACCTGGTCTACCCACCCCAATATTCTGACAGTTACACAACTCCAGTAAATCAGAATGAGAAGTGTTTTAAAACTGGGAATTGTTCAAGAGAATTCAACGGTGTTTTGAACATTAATAATCCAGCAAAACTAGTAATGAAATTACTTGTAAGTACAGTGACAAAAAACTCCATGCAGAAGTTTTGTGTTTTAAATCTTGGGATCAAGAATTGAATTTCATCTTATACAGATCTAGGGATTAATTCAATTTCTTTACGATATCCTGTGGTGGCCATATTCAGCAGGGATAGCTAAAATAATAGAATCAATCACTGATCTTTAAATTTAAAAGCGCCCACATTGAATATCGAGATCGAGAGTTCAAGATGAACGATACTCCACACAAAAGTTCTCAGGTTTTATCACTCTCAAATCATAAAATACACATGACATAATGGCTTATATAAGTATATTTTTATATCACGGTTGCATGCTTTTTGCTAAATATTTCTGCATAAATTGTTTAAAAAAACACGACATAAATCTTAAAAATCAGCCTATTCTAAAGAATTGTTTCACATAAGAATACATCTATATATAGATTTAGCTTGTCTGGGTGTTTGTTTGTTTGTTTGTCTGTTTGTTTGTATCCAATAAACGTAAAAACGGCTGAACCAATCTGCAGGCCCAAATTTAGGGAAGGTTTATGGCCAACAAGACTTTAAATATCTAATCTTAAAATATTTTAATCTTAAATTTTGAAAATGCGCGAAAAAATATTATGAAATCCGCAAATTAAAATTTATAAAAAGCGTTGAATGAAAACGATAAATCCTGACACGAGTTTTCTATAAATAAAGATTAACCTTGAGGGGACCGGACGAAACATCAACAGATATTTCTCCCCAAATATCTCCGAACCTGCCAATGTTTGAACTTTCCTACAAAAAAAAATTTAACAAATTACTTTTGATATTTCAAACTTAGACTTTTTGATCCAACCAAATTCATAGTTTAAAATACTAAAGGTCTACAACATCGGGATACACAGATATAGGGATAAAAATCAGAGTTTGTTACAAGAAACTTCTTCATCATCAAGTTAATTATGCCCTCACATGAGATGGACCACGGTAGGGCATAAATGAAATATCAAATTTATGTAAATCGGAAAAAAAGTTTTAATTGAATTAAAGATTTCAAGTTTAATAATGTTTTTAAAAATGTTCACCTTTTTTAAGCGCATTTTCAGATATTGCTGGTGTAGAATGCCGCAAATAATTTTGATTTTATAGAACTTCCATCTTTTTTGTTATTTATAGTGAAAACCATAGAATTTTTCCAGGTGGTTCCATGGGGAAAATGATAGGCAGAGGTATACCAAATATTTTGCTATTTATTATATATCGCGATGGTTATCCATTACGGAGGCAGAAGAGATTTAAGTCTTACCTAAATTTGGCATCATTCTCATGGGTTTGAAGATTCCAACATGATATAATCATTGCAATACTTTATTCCATCAATATTTTATGCCCTAACGAGGCTAGATTTTAAAAAAATAGTTTTATCTTCTGCAGGAATTGGAAACTTTTAAACACAAAATAATCGAAAGAAGAGGATTCCGAGGTGGCTCGGACGAAAAAATTAGGAGAATGTGGCTCGGATGAGACATTGTTGTGGTTGACCTTCCTCCCCTCTTTGAATATCCTCTGGCAATATAAGACGACAATGACAAATTCAGAAAAGTATGTGCATGCATATATCGCACTTTTGCTTAATTCCACAAAAAAAAATTGACAATGACAAAAATAAACTAAATTTATGTATCTTTAAAATCTGTAAAATTAATCTAGAAAAATTATCCAAAGAAAAATAGAAATACTGTAATGCAAATATATATCTATATATATCTAGCTGTCTAACTGTATGTCTGTGGTGTATATAATACATGTTTAAATAATATTTATGTAGATTGTTAATGACTTGATTGACATGTAATTGTTTAGTTGTGTTTAAATATAACCTTGTAAAATATCAACATGTGGTTTAAGAAGTTCAGAGGAAGTAAACTTTAAATATTATCAGCTTCCAAATACATTTTCGAAAAATAAAAACAACGTATATAAGGCTTATAGCTTTATTATGCAAAAACGCGATGGAAATTGTCGCAAACAGCTTTGATCATTCTGGGCATGTGTTCCAAACATGTGAGCATGATCTGCTGTTTTTCTAAATTTGATGAAAATTATTATAGATTTTCTGATGAATAAAGGTTTATATTTCACTGACGTCAACCAACAGAAAAAATCTGATATGAGAGTTTTTTAAATTAGTTTTTCAAGCTATATTCATTTATTTTTTTAATATTTCTTAGATTGGTTGTCTCTAAACCTTTAATCGAAAATGTTAATAAAAAACTTGATTTTTTACAGAAAAATTTGGAATACTAACATCGACCAGAAGAAAACATAACATATAATACACTTTTGTATATTCTACTTAGTCATAAAATAGTTATCTCTGTTTGTGTGTCTGTTTTTTTTTTGCATGAACGACATGGCATTGTGGCAGAGGCGTACTCCAGAGGGCAATTATCTATTGCTCCCTAGGGACGGGGGGGGGAGGGGTAGGGCTCAGCACCTGTTGGGGCCGACAAACCAAATATTTCACTTACACCTCTATATTCTGATAAACTACCTGGCATTCTGGAAGGCTACGGCTCAGAATAGATTTACAGTTTGGAGATGAAGTATCTTCAGTATTATCTTCAACTAGAAACCGTCCTGTAGGAAGTTTAACCTAAATTAAACTATAAAAATTAGAATAGAGAACTAGAGTTCAAANGAGGGATGAAGTAAGTCGAACAATTTGAAAACTATTAAGTTGGTTCACTTTTTAAGATTTTTTTGATTTCCAGGGAAAGCTGGGTTCCCAAGCTAGTATTCTGTAATCTTAGGCGGGAACACATCAATAATCTATGGTCTACATATAGATGTTAACTTATCCAGTAAGAACAAGATAAGAATTAAAATAAAAGAGAAAGAAACTTTGTTTATGAAAAATAAGTTTTGTTGTTGTATATGAATAAACCAAACCAAGGGTTGGAGTAGAATTAAATATAAACGGTAAAGGTTAAATAGGGTTAGAAAGGAAATGAGAAGGTCATAAAGGATATTTAGCTATAGAAAGGAGTCACTTAAAAAGAGAAAGGTAAAGAGGAAAAGGTCAGACAGGAGAAAGTAAGAAAAGAGAAGGTCATAAAGGATATATAGCTAAAAAGGAAAAAGGTTAGAAAGGAGAAGGTTAGAAAGGAAAAGATCAGAAAGACTAATTAGAAAGAAGAAGGTTAGAAATGAGAAGATCAGAAAGACCGATTAGAGAGGAGAAGGTTAGAAAGGAGAAGATTATAAATGAGAAGATCAGAAAGGAGAAGATCAGGAAGTCCAATTATAAAGAAGAAGGTTAGAAATGAGAAGATCAGCAAGGAGATGATCAGAAAGACCAATTAGAAAGAATAAGGTTAGAAATGCGAAGATCAGAAAGACCAATTAGAAATGCGAAGATCAGAAAGACCAATTAGAAAGGAAAAGATCAGAAAGACCAATTAGAAAAAAAGAAACTCAGGAAGACCCATTCGAAAGAAGAAGGATAGAAAAGATAAGAAAGGAGAAGGATCACCTGTTGGACATTTCCCTCCTGGAAAACTACAGGAGCTGATAGATCCTGTTGTGCAGGAAACCCGGAGCTAAACCCTACTCCAACCATAACCAGGAAAGCAACATCAAACTGGAACAAAAGATTTAGTTTTATTATTTAAAAAAAATGTCATAAATATTTGCGCTAGAGTAACTAGTGGATTTCTAAACAAAATGACAAAGTATGAAACGAAATATCCCAGAATTGTTAAAAGGAATAAACTTAATTTCAAGAGACCCTCCACAAATTGAGTGGAATGCTTAATCCACAACGGTACCGTTAAACACTTTGTCCGATCAAGATTGAAGGAAGTAAAGGTAAGGAAAGGGGGGGGGAGGTTTGGTTTACATTTTACTGAAACGTATTAGAACAGCTCAGGATTTACTTTGAAAACGAAGAACATCTAGCCATGCCCTGTCCGGTCAAGGATTTGTTATATTTTACATTAAAACCAGTTCTTGAGCTGTCCTAGAATTAAATGTAATCAAACCATTTCCCCCCTTTTATCTATTTCTACTTCCATCGGTGAACCTTAATAAAAGGTCAAAATTAGAAAATTTAGCTGTGCAACTGTTTCTTTATTTTTCTGAACTTTCTGCAAAAATAAATCTATTAAGGGGACTGTACGCGTAATGTCAAGTGGCGATTCATACAACGATAACAATGCCCGGCAACCTTGAAAGCGTTTTCTGATCAAGTATGAATTAGATATCAATATTATTGTTCCTTTAAACTGTTTATTTTTGTTTAAGGCTTCTTTGCGAAAGTGACTTGCGCATTCTTTGTTTATATTTGAAGCAACACGGAGTTGTTAAGTTACATATATGATCAAGTTATCCTACGGAGTTGTTAAGTTACATATATGATCAAGTTATCCTACGGAGTTGTTAAGCTACATATATGATCAAGTTATCCTACGGAGTTGTTAAGGTACATATATGATCAAGTTATCCTACGGAGTTGTTAAGCTACATATATGATCAAGTTATCCTACGGAGTTGTTAAGCTACATATATGATCAAGTTATCCTACGGAGTTGTTAAGCTACATATATGATCAAGTTATCCTACGGATCAAGTTATCCTACGGAGTTGTTAAGCTACATATATGATCAAGTTATCCTACGGAGTTGTTAAGCTACATATATGATCAAGTTATCCTACGGAACACGGAGTTGTTAAGTTACATATATGATCAAGTTATCATACGGAGTTGTAAAGTTACATATATGATCAAGTTATCCTACGGAACACGGAGTTGTTAAGCTACATATATGATCAAGTTATCCTACGGAACCTTTAAATCATCTAAATCCTTGAACTGAACTTCTTCAATTCTTGGAATTTGAATAGATGAAAACTTGTCTCAAGGGATAGCATTCAATTGAAATCCATTTGTTGAATACTGCTTCAGGGACTAGATATTCACACTTTCTTTTATTATTTTCATACTTCTATCAAATCAGTGTTTTATTGATATTATTGGTATCTATTCATTATCTTTAATTTCTTCATAAATTTCTACATACTTTCATTCATTCCTATATACTTTCTTTCATTCATCATTCACTTATACTTTAAGCTCTACATTTAATAAAGCTATATTCAGGAATATGTTCGCCAGAGCTAGTTAAACGGTCGGACCAAATTCGATGAAATGTTTCGTGTGAACCCTGGGGTTTAAAACATCGTAAATTTGTGAAATTCCACGGACAACGCCAGGCACTTCAGCTTACTACCAAGCAAGTGTAAATGGCGAGAGTAACACTAATTGTGAATAATAATATAAACTTGGGCAACGTCGGGCAATCCAGCTAGTGTATTTATATATATCTACATAGATATCATAGATATCATATATATATATATATATATATAGATATACATATATCTACATAGATTGATTAGAGTAG
>NW_019396106.1:5354-60311 GCF_000591075.1 Eurytemora carolleeae | reverse complement strand
ATAAGGATTTAAAAATCAGAGAGAAAGCTGTAGAGTTTCGTTTGCTATATTCACATTTTGTTTGTTTATGTTTTGACTGCATACGGTTGTACTTAGTAAAACAAGAAAATTGCAGGATACAAACAGTGTAAACTTGTCCGTCTTCACTGTTCATCTTGCAGAGACATTATAGACACACATTTACAGTCTTTTACCCTTTTCATAAAATAAACAGTAGACATAATAACAGTATTGCTTTTGAAATTAGGTATTACAAATTTACAATGCTAATCATAACAAAGACGATATCGAATTATTGGGACACCTTGTATAATGAATTTATATTTTTACAGAAAGGTTCACTAAGTTCACTACATATATACATATATAACATACATATATTTCAGTTTTTAAAAGATATAAGTTAACCCATGTTTATTGACTGATGAGGATCGAGAGATCTGAAACAATAAATATGAAAACTGAGAAGCTGTTCTGATTATTGCTTTATAGTTAAGTATCGATATAAGTAGATAATCTCTGTTTGTATATTCAATCATAATAATATCTCGATGATCATAACTCATGAAACCCTTCACAGATTTCTATTCCATTAAAAGAAAACAAATTTTTTTATTGTCTTAGCTTTATTTATCTTACATTTTTATTAAATATTTGCATGCAATGCAAGCTCATTATCTTCGTCCAAACCATAGTCCTCCTCCTCCTCCTGTACCCAACCCTCCTCCTGGAGAACTGAATACTAGAGCTCCGAGTCCTACTCCTACTCCACCCCCAGCAAGGAAACCAAGTCCTACAGCCATTACTCCTCGTCCGAACCCACTCAGCTCACAGGATACCCTCAACATATTATTCGATTAATGGGACTTTTCATGCATTTTCAAGAGGGAAAAATATTAAGTAATTATTACTGTCCTTATTCTGATCCGATGTATCCAGAAATTCTGTGCACATTCAGCTCAATAATTTTAACGTGAGTGTTCACAGTTTAGAATTCCGTTTTAACCCGTTGTTATTCCTCAAACACAAAAAGCACGTATTTTTTTCTAGAAAAATGTGAAAACCTGCATTTCTGAAAAACCTAGTTTTTTTTACGTTTCAGGACGGATTTCAAGAAATTTAATTATCACTAGCTTCAGAGGCGTATTCAGGAAATTTTCCAGGGAGGGGGGTTATTTTTTCACCCTTCCCTCCCCCCTGATTACGTCACTGACTAGATTTAAGCTTTTTTTGGCTTTTTCCATTTAAATATCCACTTGAGCATACACGATGAAAAGGAAATGAATTTTTTATAAAAAAAACACTAATTTTTTAATCCACATTATTTTGCAACTTGAGACATGTCATAGACCTTTCATATTTCAAACTATGAATTCTGTTTGATCAAATTGTCAAAGTATGAAATATCAAAGGTTTGCGCCATCAGGTTGCAAAAATATAGAGATTAGAAAATTTAGGATTGTGGCTCTTCGAAACAGATTTGATCATTCTAGGTATTTTAAAAAAGGTAAAAAATCCCTTTAAAAGATTCTGATAAGATGGCTTTCCGGAAATACAAGACTGAATTATTAACCCTGATTTCACATAATGGACTTTTCTGAATTTATCTACATTGTACACTGCAGTACAATATTGTAAAATGTACAATAATGGATATTTTTCTTACATGGAAAGATAGACGAACATCAGAACAATCCAAATTCTGTGCATTTTCATGTTTATTTTTCTAAAAATAAATTTTAATTTTAATCTAAAAGAGTTCAATTTTTTATAGCAAAACTAGATAGGGTGACGATATTTATAAGTGTGCACTCAGGAGAAATTAAAAAAATACTTTGCGAATTTCTTTAAAACTGATAAAGAGATGAAAATAAAATTATTTAGACCAGTTTCTTTATAATTTTGCATGTAAAAATCAACATTGGTATTTTAATACAATAACAAATTTGCCTTATTACTTATGAATCGTCTTTTATTTGCATGGCATATTCGCCTAACTCTGATCTTACTATTGTCATATTTTCATTTGAATTGTATCTACTTTTCTGTAAAATCAAAATTTTATCCTATTTCTAATTTGTTAAATACAAAAATTGTCGAGATTTCCCACATTCTTCGTTCATTGTCAGAAATTTGTTTCTAACAAACTTTGATATATTTCTAATTCTAAATAATCACATTTACGACATTTTGATTTGATTTGATTTTTTTTTGATTCATTTTAGATGGATTTACGTGAATGATGTTTGTCTCAATTAGAAGTTTGGGATCTAAAGCTCTTACAAAAAAGTCAATAAGAGATTTACTAATTACCATTTTAAAAACTAAAGCTTATAGAGAGTTAAAATATATTTTATGAATAATAGTTAATTATTTCAAGGATATTTTTATGTGGTTTCTCCTTGAAAATTGAATAACCAAGTATATTTACTCCGGGTGGATTGAATCAACTGATTAATCTTATCAATTGTTCTAGTCCTGGGTTTTATAGGATATTTACTCAGTCAGGGTATAATCATTATATAAACAGAGTTGCGTTTTATGCTAAACCAAGTGCCAGGCGTTGTCCTAGGAATTTTAAAAAAAACACTTAGAATTTTGAAAAAAAGATTTCGAATTTTGAAAAAAAATCTAATTTTTAACGCCCAGGATTTCCTTAATTTCAGCCAATTTGGTCCTGTTTAGCCGCCTACAGCTAATAAAAATATATATTTGTATACTAGACAAGAGCTTTATTATATAGATAGAACTATGTGTATAGCAGTGTATATGTATTTATGTATGTAATTCGACAAATTCAGAGTTAATGAGAATGTTCAAGGATTTTAACATGATGTTAGCTACAAATTACTAAAATGAGTTTTCTAATTATTTCTGAAAAATCCCTTTAACAATAAAGATTATCCCAGGCTAAGTTCTTGATATTTATATTTACTAGAATAAAAACAACTTTTATCTTTATAATTACGTTTGGTTTGAAAATATACTTGAATTATTTAAGGCTTGTAGATCTAAGAATGACAATTTTATATGCTCCTAAGGTTTCCAACTCGAGTGAGTAAATTTGGTAAAAATAAAGATAATCTCCGTTTGCACAATTTTGTATGAGGGTCTACAGACTTGTTTGTAATTGGATTTTTAAGATTGAGACCATTTTTGATATCTAGATCTTGTAGATATCAAAATAACAGTTTAATAGGCTCCTAAAGTTTTCTATTGAAACTAGTAAAAAGTTAAAGATAATCTCCGTTTGCGCAGTTTTGTATTCAATGTTAGGCATAGATATACAGGAATCTATGATGTTAGGTTACAGTTTATTACAATTTATTTTACAGTTTATTACGATCTTATTCAAAATGTCCACCATTAGCAGCAAGACACTTTTGGGCTCTTGATCTAACATAAATAATAGCCTTTTGGAAGATCGCTCTTCTGATTTTGACCTCAAGTTCGTAAAGTGAATGAGGTTTTGGGGTGTAGGAGCCTGTAAAATTTTACAATCTTATTCAAAATATTTACCATCAGCAGCAAGATACTAAGTGTAGTAGCCTGTAAAATTTTTCGTTTTAGATCTACAGGCTAAAATTTGCCTCGGAAAGTTTACATGATTAAAAAAATTTTCTCAATCTTGAAAATCCGATTACAAACAAGTCTGTAGACCCTTACACAAAATTGTGCAAATGGATTGTACGTAGACTTTAAAAATGGTCTCAATCTTGAAAATCCGATTACAAACGTATCTGCAGACCCTTATTCCCCGTTTTTTTGGGACACCCTGTATGTTTTTTCTTATTCAGACTTTTTATTCTTTGCTATTTCTTCTTCTAATATGAGGGGTGGTGAGAGTATAAAACCATTCAGCACTTGTACGATCACTAAATTTAAGCAAACTTTCCACCGATCAGAAAGTGGTGTCCACTTTTTCATGTAGAAGTGTAGAAGTGAACCCCTCTCTAAGTAGCTTCTGGAATATTGTTGACTAAGGACTAATCATCGTGTTCAGGGGACTACTTAGGACTTCAGAGAATAATACAGAGCTCTGCAGTTACATTTTATTATAAAGTCTTTTAAATGAGACTACAGTGCATGGGCTACAGCAGGGGACATATATATTGTCCCCCCCTGGCTGAAATCCTTAATACGCCCCTGCCAGCCCTTGTTTAAATTAATCATTGGACCCAGGACAAAACAAATTTTCGACAATGAAGAATCATTTGGTTAGACTCGTCAAATGGCAATGCAGTTTTGAAATCTTTAACATCTTAAATTAAAATATCTCCTTTTATCTCTCTCGGTCCTTTTATAAACGTAACATATTTTTATTGTTCGAACCTCAATCCATATGTTAGGTCAATTTACAACGAACAGAATGCTAATGATGAAGAAAAGTGGCGCCACCTGTTGTTATTCATAAGAAAGTAAGCGCCGGCGTTAACGTCAAGGTCAGTGAGCAGCTGGGACAGATTTGTTTAATTCATTATTCATTCATTATGTATTTATTATTCATTCCTTATTCAATGAATATTTATTCCTTATTATTTATTACTTATTGATTATACATTCATTATTATTTATTAGTTATTTATTCATTATTAATTCATTATTCGTTCATAATCTATCCTTTACTCATTCATTGTACATCGTAATTCATTCATTTTTCATTCATTATTCATTCATAAGCATTCATATATTTCTCGATTTAGTTTTAATTAACTCTACTCAATACTTGTATTAAATGTTTGGGATATTTTATAGAATTTTTAATATGTTCTTAGTGTTTATTGAGGTTATGGCGAAAATAGAAAAAAAAACACGTTATCATAGTTTCTTATTTATTCTTCTTGGAAGAACAAAATGAGAAGGGAAGAAGGGAAGTCCAAAAAAGAAAAATAAAGAATTCAGTGACTCTTAGTCCAGCTGTAGGTTCAAGTCTAAAGCCGTACTGAGGACCGGGGGGCATGAGTACAGTCCAAACAGTCCAGCTGTAGGTTTAAGTCTAAAGCCGGACCGAGGACCGAGGGGCATNGTAAGTTTAAGTCTAAAGCCGGACCAAGGACCTGGGGGCGTGAGTACAGTCCGAACAGTCCAGCTGTAAGTTTAAGTCTAAAGCCGGACCAAGGACCTGGGGGCATGAGTACAGTCCGAACAGTCCAGCTGTAAGTTTAAGTCTAAAGCCGGACCAAGGACCGGGGGGGCATGAGAACAGTCCGAACAGTCCACTAATTGTGAGAATTCCTTGACTCCTGTAGGTTCAGTTCAGGATCGGAAGAAAGGGATTAATGGAGTCGGGGGGAGGATAATTTTGAGAAATAGTTAACTCCTTGAGGAAAAAACCGATGGGTTATAGTACCAATAATTTTGACGCCTGCGCTTCTGCCCATTTAGTTACCGTTGTGAATTGGACATGCCATTCAACAAAGGAAGGATCAATTGAAATTACGTTAACAGACCCTTTTAATTTTGCTTGTTCAATTCTGTTAGAAACGCAGGGATTGGGGGCGTAAAAAAATGGTTGGGAGGGGCGTGATTATGGTATAAGGGGAGGGTAAAGAGTAAAGGAGCAGGGGGTGGAATTGTTGCGTTGAAGTGTAAAGTAATACAGCGGATATAAGTATAATTAGATTTATGGCTCTGGGTCATATAATTATTTATTTCGTAACATTAGTAACAAATATTAATATTGGTCTGAGATAATTTCTTAGTTTTAATACATTCATGCACATTGCACACAATTCACAATAGATAATCCACATACACTACACTCTACACTTTACACTCTACACTCTACACTCTACACTCTACACTCTACACTCTACACTCTACACTCTACACTCTACACTCTACACATACACACACCCATTCATTTAAAGACGGGCGTCATATTTATGAGAAAAATTAAGAAAAATTGGAAAGGAAAAAGTGGAAAAAAAAGAATGAAAATATTAAAAATGGTATTCATGTGATAAAACTTGTTAATTGGTTGCTTGCCACAAACTCTTATTTTTCATTTTCTATATTTTTGAAACCTGATGATGAAAACCTCTTCTACATCATTTATGCACTATGTATACAATTAAACAATATGTAACTCCATTCCACTTACAGGATCACCGCAAAGTAAGCGACTTTAACGACGGATTAATCTCGAAAATACTCAGAAATTACGTTACAAAAAAAAATTAAGTGCACAGCACACCTGTATATAGAGCTATGAATTCAAAGAATAAGAATACATTCTTCAAAGTCTTTGATATAACTGGTAAGACTTTTTGACTTTGTAGCTCCCCCAGTTTTAATTTTACGCAAGTAAAATATATCCACTTCAAATGAGATGTACGTATTGTACAACGTGCAAATGTTTCTTCTCTCTGTTTCTATGAAGTCGATCACACAAACTATTAAAAGTACATATATTAAATGCTGAGAAAATTGTTGGATCAATATCCTGGAGTAGAATTAATGTAAATGTATCTTGGATACTTCCTGATATATCCTGGTAAATTATACCCCCGGAGAATTGGTCCCAAATTATCCCAGATTATTGTGAGGAAGTAAAAGTTCTTGTTTATTTTGAAACCTAGGGAGGACACGTGGGAGAAACAATCCGGTCAACGGAGAGAACCTCAAGGTTGTTCTTCAAGTATGCGCGGAGCTTGATTGATTGACTGGAGTTATGCTGGTTCATATGTTATCGGAACCTGGAGACCACACGGGGGGGAGATATCAATGCGAGGAGACGGGTTTGGCGGAGGAGTAGGAGGAGGGGGGGATATTCAACCGCGTCTTAACACGGTTGAAAGACGGAGACGAGGGCTAAGTGAAATAAATATTTAGTCTTGAAACTGACCTAGAACCAAGAGCAGGGGACTGGAAATATATACATAATATTGATAGTTATACAAGGTGAACTTCAACAAAAGTTTGCGGAATTCATAATATTTTTTCGCGCATTTTCAAAATCTCACACAAGAATAAAAAATTTGTGGACACAAATTTCTGTAATTTGGAGCATCCATAAACCTTCCCTGGGGTCATGTGAGGTCCCACAAAAATTTGGGCCCGATCGGTTCCGCCGTTTATTGGATACAAACGGACCGTTAGACAGACAAGCAAAGTATATATATAGATTGAAAATAAAAGCTTTGGATAAATGTGACTCTCCATGTTTGTTGATAAAATGATATCCTGATAATTTCCGATTAAAAATAAATTAAAAACATAAATATCCCCTCACTCGGGAGTCTTAAATAAAATGTTTCTGTTTCTGCAGCTATCAGAGAAAACTAAACTTCTAGTTTTATGTCTTGATCTGCATAAAATACCATCTAACAACTCTTTAACTGCACTTGCAAGCACTTATTTTAGAAACGTAAACTTTTGATTAGTTTTGTATTTTGGATTATCATTATCAACATAAAATAGATAAAATAGAATCAACGAATTAGTCTTTGCCACAAATTCAAATTTTATAATCTCTATATCTTTGCAATCTGATGGTGTAAACCTTTGATATTTTAAACTTAGATTATTTGATTTAACATAATTCAAATGGCATAGATTTATTTCTAAATACAATATATTTGGTTTTTGAAACATTGAGTGTTAACTTATAATAGCCTTGAAACCAACAACATGCTTTAGAAAGTTCAAGATTTGCCGTTTTAAAAAAGATTTCTGGATTATCAGAGGATTTTAAGAATCCAGTATCATCGGCAAATAAAGAAGTGAAAAATGATGTACAATCTGGAAGGTCATTTATGTAAAGAAGAAATATTAGTATAGGTCCTAAAACTGAACCCTGGGGTACACCACATAAAATTTCCTTGCAAGAAGATTCAAAATCCCTTACTCTTATGTTTTGTAAGATAATTTCTAAACTTTGGATTAGTTTTATCCTTGAACTCATAAGTGAATAAGTTTCTTTAAAAGAATCTCAAAATCAACGGTATCAAATGCTTTTTATAGCTCTAGATAAATAGCAATTGTGTATTCAGGATTGTCTTTATTCATTCCTCAAATATTCTATCTAAAAATTGTTTAAGAGGTTGTGAAGTATCATGCTTTGGTCTAAATCCATATTTATGAGAATACAAAATATTGTTTTGTTTATCAGCTTAAACTCTGTAGTTACTCCTGATTTGTTATAGATAGGTACCTTGGCACATTTATAGCTTTCAGGAATATAGCCTGACTTGAAGCATAAATTAAAAATATTAACTACAGGAGCTATTATATTTGGCATAATCTCGAATGATAAACTACATAACTAAGATTACATACGTACTTAAAACTACATTCTTATCCTAGATACACCCCCCCCCCTTATCCTATGGAAAACCTAGAAAACATCCAATTTGTAGACCAAATATAATAAAATATTTAGAAAATACTTGATGTAAATGTAATCTTCTATCGTAATATTACTTCTAAGCAAAGTCCTATTTAATCCTAAAAAATATTCTTACACAACTGTTAATTTACAATTTCCTAATACCGAAAATTTTCAAAAACTTACAAAAACATGTTTTTTTTTCGTGGACATATTAACCACAAAGGAAATGAGTCTTTGCCACAAACTCAAATTTTCTAATCAATCCCTGTGTCTTTGCAACCTAATAGTGAAAACCTTAAATATTTCAAGCGTAGATTTTTAAATCTATTAGAATTCATAATTTGAAACATTTGGTTGCAAAGATATAAGGATTAGAAAATCGAGTTTGTGACAAAGACGCAATTTCTTTTTGTTTTATATCATGCAGTATGGTTAGCGATGCTAAAAGAATGACATTTTTAAGGATATCGGATATTGGAAAAATGAAGCATTTTTTATTTTTCAGATGATTTTCAAAGTGTTACTGAGTTGTGTCCTGGTTGGGTTAGTGAGGGGAGAAGAGAGTAGCGAAGTGACCGGCAGATCGGAGAGTTCTCTGCTCTCCTATTGGCTCAATCCGTTCGCAGTTTCCAAGTTCACGTGTGTAGGTGTCACCCTGTAAGTTAAATTTATATATCAATATGTGCGAAACTATAAATATGATGCAGACGACTTTGTTTTTTTATGCGAATTACAAAGTTTACATGTATCAAAGAGAAGACTTTTTATCGACATTTTCTTTTTTTTTTATGTTCATGCGTATCCATGCTGTTTTAAAGCTTGATATAAATCAAAATTGAAATCGAAAGTCGTCTTCATTGTATTGGTATAATCGCCAACCATCGTATACATATTTTTTTTTAAATTCCTTCCACACCAATATTTGGTTTGGGAATTTTGAATATCAAGTTTGACATTTTTCGGGGAACTTACGAACTGATGACTCGCCTCAAACATTAATTTTCTAATCCTTATATCTTTACAACCATTGTCAGATTTGTCAATTCATTGATATGTACAACACACTTTTGTAAAGGGTATGGACTGTAGTACGGAGTAGAGTCTTTTTTAACCTAGATTAGTTTTCCTCTTTATTTGTATTTTTTGTTTGTTATTTTACTACATTTATTTGTATTTGTTCTTTTTAATATTTTTTTCAGTAGTTAGTCTTCAATCTGTCCAAGATAGAAATATCAGGAAGAAAAGTTTACTGCAAATTCTTGGAGGAATATAAGCAACCCTAGAGATACTTTGCCCTTTTTTTATTCATGATAGTTTCTTGTGTATCTGTTTTTCTCTCTCTAAAAAATCTTAATATCAATGTAAAAAATGACATAAGAAATTGTGTCTTTGTCACAAACTCAAATTTTCTCATCCCAATATCTTTGTAAACTGTTCGTGTAAACTTTTGATATTTCAAACTTAGATTACTTAATCTAACATAATTCATAGTTTAAAATATCGAAGGTCTGCGACATTGAGTTGCAAAGAAATTGGGATTGGAAAAATTACGACAAGGGATCAATTCCTTTATTATATAACATTTTTAGGTTTGAGAACACTGCTAACTCTGCCCTGTACACCTATGAGCTTGATGTTTGTTTCCTCGCTGCTCTGGCTGGAAAAATTGCTTTCCCCTGGGTTTACTTCTATCTCACCGGCAAATCTTGTGAGTATCCATATATATATAAAGTTATAATTTCTGTTTATCTGTCTATTTGTATGTCCGATCACAACTCATGAACCCCTGAACCGGTATGCCTCAAATTTGTATAAGGGAACTTGGGAGAACCACGGGATTTTTCTTTCTTGGTCTTAAGATTCAAATTTGAGTCGGTCAACTTGTATAGGGAAAAATAGATAAAATCATAATTTGCGGGTAAACGGCGGTAGTAACTATGAGTACCCTGGGCCACCCTGAACTATCCAGACTCTCCAGAGTGATAAGCATTCGGTTTCTTCTATTTGAAATAAAACGTGTTTCGGTCTATAATTCAACAATCTTTTAAACTTACGGATTTGTCTGTTCCATACTTTTTCATTTAACACATACATGCCGACAAAAAAGTGTTTCTGAAAAAAAGACTAAACAATTATGTTTAATCAGTCAAATTGTGATCGAAAGTCACAAGTTTCTGGAATATTGACAGAACCGCGTTAAATTCACGTGGGGCGACGCGCTGGGTTCTGAAATTAGTAGATTAATATTAGGATAACGATTAATTAGTAGATTAATATTAGGATTACGATTAATTAGTAGATTAATATAAGAATTACGATTACTCCGGAGTTTTAATAAGGAACTGTTCACGTAATCTTAAATGACCCTTAGCTGAAATATTTACATTACCGATTCCCAACTGCACCCTTTAACAAAACAAACTTTGATGAAAATAACCCTGTTTTTCTACCTGTAATAGTGAAGGAAATCGGGAGAATTTCTTTTTTCTTTCAAAAGATAGAAAAATTACGAAATCTTTTTTAAAACTGGGTTTATCACATAGATTCTTTGTTTTTTTTTGTACAACTTTCTTGGAAGATTGATGGAATGATATTTAAAATTGATGATAAATAAATCTAGAATCATTTTTAGTGATGACCGCTTTCGGATTTGGTCGTCAACCTGCCAAGAGAAAGTTTGGTTATGAGAAGGAACAGTTAATTGATTTCAAGAACCCCTACCAGGGATACCAGGTTAAGATCTTCTAATATTTTTGCAAAATAATTTTTTGGTTAAAAAAAGTGTTTATCTTTTATTGAAAGGAATTGAGTCTTTGCAACAAATCCCAATTGTCTAATACCTATACATCTACAACCAAATTATGTAAACCTTTAATATTTCAAACTTTTATAGTTTGAAATAACTAAAGTCTACAACATTGAGTTGTTAAGATATAAGGATTTAAAAATCAGAGTTTGTGGCAAAGACTCAATTCCTTAGGTTCTAGGTCCAATTTTATCTAGATTTTCCTACTGTAGTATTCTTGTTGATCTGTAAATTACCAGTCTGTGCCAAATTATAATCTAAGAAATATTTATGGTTAAAATTATGTCTAACTAGCGGTTGTGGAAAAGTTCTAATTCTGGCATCCTTTGCTCTTCAAAAGGAACTGATTTAACTGATTTTCCCGCAAATTAAAATTTTCTAATCCCAATATCTTTACAACCCGATGTCGTAGCCATTTGATATTTCAAACTATTGAATTTTGTTAGATCAAACAATCACCATCAGGTTGCAAAGATATAGGATTAGAAAATTTGATTTTGTGGCAAAAACTCAAATTCCTTTATCGAGACTAAATTGGTTTTAGGGGGCAGAAGCAAAATCTGACGATGAACTGAGTTTCCAGGATCAAATCTCAGAAGTTTTCTCCGAGATGGGATCCGCCTTCAAGAAGGTTAAGAACCCCAGAGGGTTACAGGAGGAGGAAGAGAACCTACAGGGTTCAAAACTTCGTCACAAATATTCAAGATAAAACAACCAATTCCAACCTCAACCTTGAAACCTATAGTTGGTTAGATAGATATATACCTGAAATATTCTCTAGTCTTTTTGCATTTAAAAAAAATTCAGCTTTACTTATGACAGCGAGAATTTAATATCCTCTTACAAAAGTTTAAGACTGATTTTTAACCTAAAGTTTTATTAAATAATAATAGGAAAATGTTCCTTCTACAGTCTGTACCTTACAACTTTATTCTCACAATTGACAATAAAAGCATTAAAATGCAAAGATAAAATTTAAAAATGATAGGTTTATTAATGGTCACAAATCTTTCGAACGCTAACAAAACCCTTAAAATAATTTTACCACGTTAAATATTTGAATAATACATGCATATTATTTTGTTAATGTTAGATCTAGTACATACGATGTATGCCAACCTTGTTAAAAATAAATGTTTGTTGTTAATTTTTAAAACTTTAATAATTCTTCGGAACTTCTTCAAGAAATTATTTTAAAATTTCTCTACTTCCATTTAAACATATTAACCCTTATCAAATCATTAAATGAAATTATCATATCAAATACCCCCCTCCCCTCTTTGATTTTAATCATTATAATNTTCAAGTGACCCTCCATTTACATAATGGCATGTCCGGCTAACAATTTGATCAAAGATGAATGAGATATCCCTAGTTTCCAGTTGAAAAATGGTTTTATTCAATAGTTTCTCTCACTCACGATTTTTTTTTGCTGCAGAGACAATAAGGGAAATTGTGAGAATTTATAACTATTAAGATAGAAACACGATGATATCTTCATCATCGTTACTCGGATAGAGGATTAAAGGGTACCATGTCGCTCTAACAAATAGTGGGTCACAATTATAATTACGTAAACAGCCCCTTCAATATATAGAAAAAAGATGCAGTGAACATTTTGTGGATAAAGAATTTGAGATTTTGCCACAATTTCCTTGATTTTCTAATCCCTATATCTTTGCAACATAATGACGTAGACCTTAGAGATTTCAAATTGTGAACTCTGTTGGATCAAATACTATACGTTTTAAATATCAAAGGTCTACGCCATCAAAGTGAATAAATACTAAAGTGGAGCAGACTAAGGCAACGACGACAGGTTGGGCCATAAGGTTTTATTTGGTTTGGAAATAATTGCATTTAAAGATTTCTTTTGGAAAGTAAAGACTAGAAAAAAAACTAAAGAGTAAAGACCCATGTAAAAGTGAAGACCAATAGATATATTTCGAAGATCTTAATTTTGCGGTATCACAAATTGTGCATTCCCTGTTTTACAGATTATGCATGCAGGCATTATTACGCTGTCTGAAATTATTTATTGTGCAGTAAAATTCACTTCTGAAATCTTAATTTAGGTTATTCTATATTTAAGTTAAATACAAATTCTAAGTCTGTGTTTGTAAACAAAGGGAGTCCAGTTTTTGTTGTACTGTGAACTCCGTACAGACCAATTTATAGTTAAATATCTCCAACTACTTCTTGTTGTCGAGAACTTTGAGCTCCTTGGTGAACCTTTTCTACTGGATATATATATATATATTATTTTTAAATAATTGGGACATAAAATGTCGTCATCCAACTATGAGTTTGGCCCACTTTAGTATTTGATCACTTTGCTACGCCATGGGGTGGCAAAAATATAAGGATTAGAAAATTTGAGTATGTGACATAGAGAATAGGATATGTAGAGAGGAATTTACTGGAAAAAAGTGTAAAACGGCCATTTTGTTGTACTGTTTCCATACTGCAGGTGTACTTCACATATTTATGCTATATAAGAATTTGAGATTTTGCCACAATTTCCTTGATTTTCTAATCCCTATATCTTTGCAACATAATGTCGTAGACCTTAGATATTTCAAATTGTGAACTCTGTTAGATCAAATAATTTACGTTTTAAATATTAAAGATCTACGCCATGGGGTGGCAAAAATATAAGGATTAGAAAATTTGAGTTTGTGGCCAAGACTCAATTGCTTTTTGTTTTTCTAAAAACGAAGATATCAGTTTTTCTTTCTCAACAAAATTGAAAATCTATTTATATATATATGTTTTAAAAACCAGAATACTTTTTATTTTATTTTACACAAAATATGAATGATCCACCGAGTTCACCAAATATCACATTTATTCTCCGGGTTCATTGGAGAACCGAGAGGACAACTGAAAGCTGATCCAAAAGCTGCTGAGTTTGAGATTGCTGCTCTGACTCTAAGTTCACTCGGCGGATGAGGATCCGACTCCATCTTGGATATCTCGTATTCTCGACTATTGTCATTACACCAAACCTGGAAATAAACCAACCCTGAACTGGAAACATTTATTTAAGAACGAGCTCAGCTGTTTAGTTCTTAATCTGTGACGGAAACTTTGTGTTCAGCTGGTCAGATTTATCAAAAGTTAATGAACAAATTAAACCGACTTCTTATTGGCATAGATTAAAAAGGAATTGAGGATTTTGCCACAAACTCTGAATTTTCTAATCCCTATAATTTTGCAACTCATTGTCATAGACCTTAGATATTTCAAACTATGTATCTGTTTGATCAATTAGTCTAAGCTTGATACACCTTCAAATTTCAAAGATATATGGTTTAAAAAATTTGTATTTGTGGCAAACAATCAATTCCTTTCAGAACAGTTTATTTGTTGAATTTTAACAATGGGAAATTGTTACCATTAAATTCAGACTGACCTTCTAATTTCAAGTGACTCTCCATTTCAACAGGGACATGTCGGATTCACAATTATACCATTATGTGATCAACAATGTGAAAGGTGTTTTTTATCTTAAAAAGTGTTTGATTTTGTTAATTTCTCCATTGCTTCTGAAGCAGAATAGCGCAAGTCAGTTTGGTAATGACACTGCACGATTTCATACTTAATCAGACAAAGCTGTTAAAGTACCGTTGTGAATTGTTCTCTATAAATAAAGAGCCACTTCAAATTACGCCTTCAGTCCCTTTAAATGTGTCCTCTCTTAGGCTCTTCAGCTCTACCTGTGAGAAGCCGATAAAGAAAAGTTGCTCCGGAGTGAATCCTAATTCTTGCCTGATAATCTCCAAATCTGTTAAAATAAAAACATGATCAATTTCATAAATTTAGCAAATAAAAACATAATACTTTACAAACAACTTTCAGTGATTTTTAAAACAATTTGGATTTCTTACAGTTAAATGTTTGAAATGAAAGAATGATTTAATTTAAAGAATATTTTCTTTTCATTTTTTTATATAAGAATTCGGACCAAGAAACACATGCCAGGTTACAATTACATAAACCATTTTTAGTTTCATAAAGTTACCCTCAGACTCCTCTTCATAATCTTCATCTTCAAACTTGTTTTCATCCTCATCATCCTCTTCTTCCTCGTCCTGGTCCTTATTTTCATCCTCATCCCAATCCTCATTGTCATCTTCTCTTTTCCTTCGTTTTTGAGCCTTTTCCTCAGTATATTGGATAAAAGCATCCCAAGCTGCTTTTATGCCACCATTATCAGCAATTATCTCTCCCAGCGTGTTCCTTAAAAGAACATTATCCTTTATGGTTCCCTCCCAGTGGGTTCTTGAAAACATTATGTCTGTAGTTCCCTCATAATGTGTTCCTGAAAACCTTCATCTATAGTTTCCTCCCATTTTGTTCCTGAAAACATTATCATCTATAGTTCCCTCCCATTGACGTTCCTGAAAACATTATAATCTTTAGTTCCCTCCCATTGTGGTCCTAAAAAATATTATCATCTACAGTTCCCTCTTAATGTGTTCCTTAAAACATAATCATTTAAAGTACTCTCCCATTGAGATCCTGAAAACATTAATATTTATAGTTCCCTCCCATTTTGTTCCTCCCAGTGGGTTCTTAAAAACATTATCATCTATAATTCCGTCCTAGTGTCCTAAAAACATTATCATCTTTTTTTAACATCTTATTTTTTATTTTTTAACAAACATCATCATCTATAGTTCCTTCCCAGTGGTTCCTGAAAATATTATCATCATATACACACTGTGATTTAAAGATTCCAAGCTCTGAAGCAAAAATCGACAAGAATTTTGCCAATTACTTCTTAAAAACCAAGTGCTTTATACTGCTGAAATGTACATGTAAAGGGCAACTTCTAAAGCATAAGTGAGTTAAAGCAGTAAAATCAAAGCCCAAGGCGTGGCGACACTTTAAAGTTGACCCTGTCCTAAAAAATCGTATACATTTATCATAAACTTGATTCAAGAAAATAAATATCAAAAGCATTGAGTTATTTTCAAATTGTTGATAAATTATATAAAACTATACAAATTTGTTAAAAATTTACAAAACCGTATAATCATTGTTCTAGAATTTTTTTGTTCTCTGTGTGTTATCTTTACTTTCCTGAATTACTAAAAATTAAAACGAAACTTTAAAGAATTTTATAAAATTGCAATTGTAATACAGAAACTTATACAAGGATGTAAGCATGATCCTACAAGAAAAAATATCAAAAGCTCGGAGATACAAGTTATTTTGAATTTTTCTTTGAAATTAGAAAATCATTGTACGTAGAGTATTTTGTGTGTGAAATATATATAAAAATAACCTTATGTTAGAGAAAAACAAAGAAACAAAAAATTACTAAAATTATGCTTGCATAATTTTTATTTCTTTTTTTAAATCCTGAAATGTTAAGATTAAAAAAACCACGATGGACATACATGACAACAAATCATTATTTAGATTTTCCAATTGTTTCGCGACCAAATGGTCTCGTTCTACTCATGAGTTGCCCCTGGATGATTTATTCTGGTTTCTGTTATGCCCCTGAGCGAGGGGAGGATAGCCAGCCACAACAATTTCTCGTCCGAGCCATCTCGGAATCCTCGTCCTCGTGACTTACAGCAGCGCATGTGCACAAGTCACTCATATGTAGTAGACAGCTTGACACTGGTAATCTTCCTAGACTTAAAAACACAAATACCTGGAATAAAATTTGCCCTAAAAATCTACAGTATACAGCTCACATAGCTTCAACTGTTGTGTGATACTAACAGGTACAAGGATTTACTTATAGTTTAGTTGTAGTAGTTGTTCACTGTACCGACCAGTCTAAAGACTTCACAGTGTATAGTCGACCCATCAAGTTTCTGCAACAAATGTATGCTGGCAAGATTTTTATGAGCTGTGTTCACTAGCACAGACACTCACTCTTTTAAACAAACAAACACGCATTACAGCAGGGGACAGTTTCCACCCCCTGACAAAACTTACCTAGGGTTGATCTTGTTGTTGTAGAGGGAATAGTTAGCGAACTGATTCTCCAGGCAGAGGGTCTTCTCCTTGAACCCGGCCAGAGACTTCTCATTCCACCAGTCCTTCAGGTTCCCTTCCCCGTCATACTTCCGCCCGTTATCATCGAACCCGTGGGAGAGCTCGTGACCAAAACTGAACCCTATCCCACCATAGTTCAGCTCCTTAGAATTATAAATACAATATTTAAAAAAAAGAACTTTTGCTACCCAACCATCCATCAGATGTTTTCATTGCAATTATGATTACTAATTAGGAGTTTTCAATACACAGTCATTTGTATTAGTGTCTTTCCTAATTGTTCATACACACCATTGTCCGAATAAACATTTCAGCAATCGTAAACTCTCAACATTTTTTAGAAAAATCCCGCAATTTTGTCAAACAACCAAACAATAAAAGAGTTTCTCTAATCCTGGTTAACACAATACCTCCAGTTGATTGGAAATTTAATTTTAGAGTTGTAAAGTTTAGAAAGGGAACACGTTAGATTAGATCAGATAGTATTACCAAGTACTATTGTACTAAATATTATGTACATCCATCTAATATTGCGAAAGTTTTGTGTTTTGATTTCTTTGGGCACTGATGTCTTTAGGCACTGATGTCTTTAGGCACTGATGTCTTTAGAAAGTGATGTCTTTAGGCACTGTTGGAAAAGTTACGTTTTTTCATTCCCCTAAAGACAAATTTTATCACAAAAATATTTGTAATAGGCAAAATCATGTTGAGGACAAATAACTTAAAAGAAAAATACTGTGCAAGAGAAAAAGTGTGCAGGACAAATAATGTAACAACAAATAAACATGTTTAAACCTCTCAGCTTTATGCACTTAGCTCCTTTCATTTCTTTTGTCTTGTAATTGAGCAGTTTTGTCTTAGATATTATTTTAGTATTTTTTTTCGTTTTTGTTGCGCATGATAAAGGAATTGAGTTTTTGCCACAAATCCCAATTCTGTAATACCTAAATCTCAACAACCAGTTGATGCAAACCTTTCATATTTCAAACTTACATTGTTTAATCCACCAGAATTCATACTTTGAAATATCTACGGTCTACGACATTTGGTTTTAAAGAAATTGGGATTTAAAAATCCGAGTTTGTGACAAAGACTCAATTCCTTTGAAATGATGAAATATAAAAAATGAATAAAGTTTCGTGCTCAAGTTACAACTGTCATGAAACCGTTTTTTTCTTCTTGTATATGGTTACATTTTGGTGCGGGGGGGGGGGAACGATGGTTGAAGTAGTATGCCAGGAATTTAATATATCTCAGCAGACATACACACAGTTTTATACACTATATATATACTTTTAGGGGATATTAAAGATGATCAAAAAAGGATAAAAAATTAAAATCTGTTAAAAACACCAATTTTGGGAGTAATTGTTTTTTCTTCATTTTTATCTGTCGAATTATTTTATTGAAACACTAATAATGGAAAACTTTTTATAATTACAATATAAATGACATTGATAAAATAATAAATATGATAATGAAAATTTTAGAATGTGATCTGTTATCTATATATAAATTTAGCTTGTCTGTTTGTTTGTATCCAAAAAACGTCAAAACGGCTGAACCGATCGGGCCCAAATTTTTTGTGGGACATCACGCCACAGTGAAGGTTTATGAATGATAAAAATAAAAAAATGTGTTTGAAAGGTTTTCAATTTTGTAAAAAAAATTTATATTCTTGAAAATCTGCGATTTTTTTTAAAATCCGCAAAATTTTGTTCACAATTTAAATAGAAGATGGGCGCGAAGCGCCCTAAAAGCGTAGTGCAATATATTTAAACCGTGGAATAGTAAATATAATTTTGGCTTGTTAGTCAGCATACAATAAACGTCAAAACAGCTGAACCGATTAGCTACTAACACGACCCCAAGGACGGTTAAATGTGACAAGCTTTGGCTGGAAAAAATTGGCGATTCTTTAAAAATTTAGAAATTTATCAATGTTTCAGAAAAGTTCGCAAAATTTTGAGAAAAAATTACCTCTTGGAAAGCAACATTTAAACGCTTAAACTGTTGGTAGAAGACGGGCGCGAAGCGCCAAGAAAGTCTAGTCTTTAAAGTTTGTCCGCTGGATATCGAGTTAAGCCGATGAATCCCTAGGTTTAGCCATAGTTCCAAAACCAAAAATTCTCAGCATACCTCTGGTCTATGAGAAGAGAAGAAAGGTTCTTGAAGGATACCGAATGGTATTATAATCTGGTTTAGAACTGCAGCGTAGAAAGCGTTTATCTTCTGCGGAGAGGAAATCCAGAAATGCGGAGATACGTTCTAGATTCATCATACTCAACCTTACATCGTATACGTGAATATCAATATCTATGCATGTAGCATACAAAGTAAATTATCATGTATCATGTATCGTATACTATGTGTCCTAATATACATGATGTCCTTGTATACTTAGTGTCCTAGTATACTTGGTGTCCTAGTATACATGGTGTCCTTGTATACTTGGTGTCCTAGTATACATGGTTTCCTAGTATACATGGTGTCCTAATTTACATGGTATCCTAGTATACTTGATGTCCTAGTACACATGGTGTCCTCGTATACATGGTGTCCTCGTGTACATGGTTTCCTAGTATACATGGAGTCCTAGTATACATGGTGTCCTGGTGTCCTAGTATACATGGTGTCCTAGTATACATGATGTCCTAGAATACAAGGGTGTCCTAGTATTAATGGTGCCCTAGTTTACATGATGTCCTAGTATACATAGAGTCCTTGAATACAAGGGTGTCCTAGTATACATAGGGTCCTTGAATACAAGGGTGTCCTAGTATACATAGGGTCCTTGAATACAAGGGTGTCCTAGTATACATGGTGTCCTAGTTTACAGAGTCCCAGAATACATGGTGCATGTGTCCTATAGTATACCTGGTATCCTAGTGGAATAAGTGAACAATATATTTAGAATATAGTATTTACATATAGAATTATACAGTATAAATGGTGTCCTGGTCCCCTGGAATACAGGGTTTCCTTTTATGCATGGGGGTTCACATATGCCCATATATAATATGTCAAATTATACATGAAGTTCTCATATATAGAATACTTAAAATTAATTAAAATTAATATATTCTAAATAATTTTCATTATTTCAAACACTTATTTAAATTTCATTGAAAAAGGAGAATTTCTAAGATATAAATTAAATATATTTAAAGAAAAAGTGCTCATTTGTAGACACGGGGGTAGTGGGGGGGGGCCAAAATCCTATGTACCCCTAGACATGCTCCCCCTAGGCCCCCTCCTAGAGGCAGGCCCTAATAAATTAAACTTACTTATATATATTCTTTTCTTATCAATTAACAATGTCACAATTTGTCCATTTTATGATAATTTCTCAAATTCTTTCTTTAATCTTAATCTTAATTTTAATTTTTTTTTCGCGGGGTTTCCAACGGGCCGACCGGTCATTCTGCACACTCCGCCTGCTGAGGTCAACCATGGGGAGCGGGAGGCTATGCAACCTGTCAAGGATGCATATGCACTCCGACATCCTGGACCAGGTTTCTAATGAAGAAATCTTGAAACAATTTGTTCAAAATAATCCTCGAATTCTAAATTTGGAGGCAGTATTGGAGGCAGTATATTAAAGCTTTTAATTATTTTTTGTTGACTCTAAAGCCGTAGCATTTGAATGGAATGCTATTTTTAACCCGTTTTTAATGATTGAAAACAGCTACATGTTTCCATAACTATTTACCAAAAATTTATTTAAATAGGGAAATTTGAGAACATTTTTATCAACAATGTTTTGGGACATCGATAAAAAGCTTTAAATAATACTGTCTCCGGAGTGTAATCTAGTCATAATTTAGACATATCATAATTGATATGATCTCAATACTCGATAGAAAAAAAAATGTTTTTAAAAAGTTTTTTTGCTCTTCTTTTAACTACTAGATTCTATAATGGTATGATTGGTAATAATTGGTGATAACTAATAGTCAGCTAGGTTAATATAGATTTTTAACTTAATTAATTTTTATTATTAATACAGTTTTTTAGGGGGTGCACACAAAAAATAAGTTCACCCCCCCCCAAAGCTTAACCTCCACTACGCCCCTGTTTGTAGAATCATTATCTTAATAATGTTATGTGTTAAATACACTAATTTCAGGCCTCCTGTCAATTTAAATATTACTAACCATGGTTCAATAAAGTATATCATGTATTGTGCATTGTTTAAAGAATAGACAATTATAGTTCTGAAAAGTTTAGAAACTCCTAAATGGTGTACGTACATGAAAAAAGGTTCGCACTCACATTTTGAATTCTAGAACTCTCAATATTGACAATAACAACTTGCGAATTAATATATACCTAATATTTGTAACTATGAAACTAGTTCAGGCAAAAACATCGGATTTAACAATGATTCAGTAGTTATTTTGGGGCATCTGCGACTCGGCATTGCAAATTGCAGCTGCCAGCTAGATGGACAGCATATATTACATAGTCTCTATCAAACTTCTAAACTCTACATTTAGGTTCTTATTTCCATTCATCACTTCTTCTTTTTAATGATGTTTCTCTTTTTTGATTTTTGTCGTGTTTTTTGGACAGGAAAGTTTTGACATCAAATAAACAGTGAACAATTTTTACCCAAGAATTATGGTTTTTAACTTCTGCTAATTGATTAAATTTTTTTGCAAAATAGCCAAAAATGTCAATTCTGACCAGTAAGAGGATCAACTTTTGTGAACCAGCCTCTTGGAAAAAATAAGAGAGCTGAGGTTTCACATGAGGTTGTTAACCAAACCTTGCAGATTATACTTTCCA
The DNA here is from genome assembly GCF_000591075.1 of Eurytemora carolleeae. Lineage (NCBI taxonomy): Eukaryota > Metazoa > Arthropoda > Copepoda > Calanoida > Temoridae > Eurytemora > Eurytemora carolleeae. Next base: position 38,361 of record NW_019396106.1, on the reverse strand, counting down.
TTCATTTAGAAGGTCATCAGCTACTGCTTCTGCAGATGATAGAGCCTCAGCTTAACAATAAATCAGTTTCTAATATGCCTCAAGAATATATATCAACTAGTAAACGTGCAGTGATGAATATGGCTTCTCTTTTAAGTAACCCAGCTGCATCAACAGTTGAGAACTCTATAAATGTCGAGATTGTAACTTCTGAAACTACAGAGAATCCTGCTGATACTGAACTAGAGACATCTCTTGAACATTAACCATCAGCTAGGGAAGGATCTTCGGTTCAGCGAGAATCTGCCTTTTTGAGCACAGGAGGATCTTACAAGATAGCTAAAAATGACAATGTTGTCATGGTTTACTCTTTTAATGGAACCATTAATCTTTGAAAAATAACATTACTTTATCTATATTTAGTACCTTTATAACCTGATTGTAATAAAGTTTGCTGTAGTTTTTATTATGTGATTGAAATTACTAGCGGATATAATATTAGCAGCAGGGAAGTAATAAATATTATATACCAGCTGAGAATATTTCATCTCGGTTCAAGTAAATTTTATCCCGGATAGCTGGGACAAAATGAATTTCAGGATGAATTAATAAAATAGTATAATAAGGGCAGCCAAGAAATAAATAAGCTTCCTTCCACTCCCTACCAAATGCTTTGACAAATAACGCTATTACTTCATTATTCTTCTTTTGTTGAATATAGTGATTCTTATGATTATGATTTTACAACCTGGCAATGTGTATTCAACTTTAAAAACGTTTTTGATACTTTTAGCATGCTGGCAAATGGAAACTTCTAAACAAAGACACCCATGGGACTTTTGAAGCCACTTTTTGATTCAAGATCAAGATGTCTATATAATTTAGAAAGTTTTTAGCTTAATATTCGTAGGTTTACATGAAATTAGAGAAGAAAAGGTAGGTGGGAACTTTTTTTAATGTACACCCTTCAATTCTTTTATATTTATTGTATAGATACATAAACCGAAACCAGTTTCCATGAAAAACCTAACAAAGTCAAAATATAGAGATTGATGATAACCCCATTAACTTCTTTTCTAAATTGTCAAAATTAGTTTGGTATGTTTAAAGAGACTGTAGAGTGAAAAGGTAATTTCAATTGACCCTTGATTTATTGTGTGTGGGTTCTCTTAACAATTGACTTGTGGAGTCCAGCGACAATAAAAGAAATGTATAGAATTCATCACTCATCCAGGCCCATTGATTGGTATATTGTTTACTTTGGTTAGTATATATTACTATTGTTTGGTATGTATTACTTTGGTTTGGTTTAGTTTAGTGTGGTTTTCTATAGCTTGGTTTGGTTTGGTATGGTTTACTTTGGTTTGGTTTAGTTTAATATGGTTTTCTATAGCTTGGTTTGGTTTGGTATGGTTTTATATAGCTTGGTTTGGTTTGGTATGGGTTTCCTTGTGTAATTTGTCCCAGAGTTTGTCTGGCGCTTGATTGTGTCTCATGTAGAGTAGTTTAGTTTCAAGATAACTTGAACCTATCTCAATCTTTCCATACGTTCTCTCCAAAGATTTCTGAAATATCAACCGGGAAAAAATCATTTCAAGATTTTTTTAATCAATATTTGTTTTATCTCTTTTATCTACTGTGATAACAAAAAAAAACTGGAGTAGAAAGTCGACTTTTAGTTACCACTTCAAATAGTCTAGTTAACATGAGGCACAGCAAAAATGCCGACTTCTTTCCCTTTTCTTTCTACATCACATATAATGTAATGTAAAAAAAAACATGTAAAAAAGGAAAAGATTTTCTTTTAAAGAGTTTTTGTTACATCATTGGTGTTAAACTGCTTTTGACAGTTCTTTTAATGGACACTTCTTGTACTTTGTCGTTTTGCTTTTATTTAATTTATTTCAAGATTAATCCTATTTTCCCTGGGGGGACCATCTATGTTAGAGAGAGTGGGGGAATATCTAGCCAAGTTTATGATTCTTTAATTTTGAATTTAATCTCACCAGTTTTCCAACAATGGATGAGAATCCGACCAAACCATGGATCTTCTTGGATTTGTTTACAGCTGCAGTTTTAGTTTCAAGATCCATCCAGGTATTCTTCTCCAGGTTCTTCTCTACACTGGTTCCAACTCTATGGAAGGGATTGAACTAACTTTACGTCAGTAAGAAACTAATTTTTTTGCAGTGAACATTTCTCCTTTTATAATCATTTATTTGGTAGTTAGAGTGGGTTCGGGTGAGGAGCTAATGGGGTAAAAATAAACTTAATTTAAATAGCAAAATGAAAATTAACCAGTTTTGTGGAAAATTGAGGAATATAGATTATCATTTTAATCACGGTAAAGGAATTGAGTGTTTGCCCTCCAATCCCTACATCTATGCAACCCGATGTCGTGGACCTTAGATATTTCAGTTAAATAAAAAAATCCAAGTTTGAAATATGAAAGGTTTACACTATCAGGTTTTATAGACAAATAAATTAGACAATTTGAATTTGTGGAAAAGGCATAATTCCTTTATGAGATGATTTTGACTAATATGAACCTGTGAAGTATTTTAGTTGCTTCTTCCACTACAGAAGAATTAAACCCATTGGTCTCCTGTACATTTACATGTTACAAGAAGTAGTAAAGGACATGTACATACATTTTCTATAAATGCACTTGCTATAATTAAACTGACAATAATTACATTTCCTTTAAAGTTACACTATTTTATACCATTAAATCGACAATTACACTTTTTATATAATTTCAGTCCAAGTGCCGTCTGTCTCACCTTATTTAGGGTAAGGTTTGGCTAAGACAATTTCAGGGCCAAGCGTTGCATGCTACAGGGTGTCCCATGAAACATGACAGTTGGCAAATAGTTTTAAATGTCTTCTTCCATATGTCAAGTTGTTTGTTACCAAAGAGAATAATAATAAATGTTTTATGGCATCCATATTATAGTAAAATTGGTTTCCAAGTAAAATATATATGAGGTAAGTTTTTAAAACTAAATTAACTGCAAAAAGTCTTTAATATCTAATACAGTATATGGAAGAAGACATTCAAAACTATTACCAAATGTCATGTTTCGTGGGACACCCTGTAGGTCAAATTAGGAGACAGAGTGCTGCAGCCAGAGATATGGGCCGAGTGCCGTGGCTAGAATTGAAGACAGGAACAAAGGAATTGAGTCTTTGCCACAAACTCTGATTTTCTGATAACTATATCTTTGGAACCAAATGTTGCATACCTTAGATATTTCAAACTATGAATTCTGTTAGATCAAATAATCTGAGTTTGAAATATCAAAGGTTTATAACATCAAGTTCTAAAGATATTGTGGTTTAAATATTTGATTTTGTTCCAAAGACTTAATTCCTTTATTGCTTATATAATTGTTGGCGTAAATTCTAAATTCCAATTCTAAACGTCAATTAAATTTGTGTACTAATCTAACCTTCTATGAATTGTAACCATATAGGAGTTGTAACCTTATAGGAAATATAATTATAGAAAGTGTAATTATAACAAATGTGTATTCTTAAGAATTGTAAAGGAATTGAGTCTTTGGAACAAAATCAAACTCAGATTATTTGATCTAACAGAATTCATAGATTGAAATATCTAAGGTCTACAACATTTGGTTTCAACGATATAGTGAATAGAAAATCAGAGTTTGTGACAAAGACTCAATTCCATTATGTGAATAGTAACTGAGCCAAGATAATGATTAAAATGTATCGTTAAAGAAAATAATTATGTAATATGTAATATATGTAATGTATGTAATATATGTAATATAAAAACTTTATCTAAACTTGTTTGTAGATAAAACTATACCTTGAGATATATATTTGATAGAACGTATTTAAACATACTTTCAGTTTCTCGGATACATGTTATCCAACTTATAGACTTCCGGGCTCTGCAGAAATAAAGAGATTAAGACGAACACAGTTAAAAAAAATTAATCAAATAAAAAAAAGAATCTTTACCTTTTCTTGTAACCTTTAACTTCGTCCTTAAATGTTTGTTGAATAGATCTGAACTGATGAGAGAGATTTTCTATCAAAGATTCATAAACTTTCCAGAAACAGAACAAGGATATTAACTCTCGTCCTTCTTTGCTCTGCAGAAGACTGGATATCTTGCCTGAAACCCTCTCCATAAACCTAAATTACTCTTTGTGTTCGTTTAATTAAGATTATGTTCCTAGGTTATGTTGTATGATGTGGATACAATAGACTAGGACCAGAATTATATACCAACTGCCCAGAGCTGAAAACTTTAGAATGGTGGATATCGAGATCATGCTTGATCTCCTCTTTTTCTTAATCTCCAGATTAAATAATGCTTGTTCTCTTCTTGTTATTGATCTCCAGATTAATTAATCGATCGGGATTAAGTTAATCGGGATCGATAGGGATAGTTAATCCTGACGTTTACCCGCACTTGGTCGATTTTACCGGGAAACCAAATATTTTCAAAAAAGTCGATTCACTCAATTTAGAATCTCAAAATCAGGATAAAAACATTCCCGTGGTTCTTTCGAGTTCCCTTATAAAAAATTGAGGCAAATCAGTCTAAAAGTTCCTGAGTTATGATCAGACAAACAAATAGAGCTTACAACTTTATATATATATATATACTAGATTGGGAACCCAGCGCTGCCCGTGCCCAGGTTACTAAAAGTTTACCCGCACTTGAACGATTTTATCGGGAAACTAAAATTTCGCTTTTAAAGTCGAACCACTCAACTTAGAATCTCAAAATCAAGCTAAGAACTTTCCCGTGGCTCTACCGAGTTCCCCAATTTAAAATTTGAGGCAAATCCGTTCAGGGGTTCCTGAGTTATGATTGGTAAACAAACAGACAGAAAAACAGAGATTACAACTACAACTTTATATACATAGATAAACAAAGGTTGAAACTTTTGAATGAAATAGCGCATGATTGACTGACAACAGTTTTTTTGATTCTGAATTGATCGAATTAATCAATCGGACATGTAAAAAGCTCGCATAAGAAGGGATTAACAGTTTAAAAGTTCATTCCTCAGGAACAAAACATATTTAATGTGTGGGGGAAAGTAAGAAAGAATAAAATGTTGTTACAGCGGATTGAGACATTAAAAGAACTGAATACGTAAATTCAAGTAACACATCCTAAAGAGCGACACATCCGATTCACAACGGTTCCCTTTAAACCTCTCTCTGACTAACACTGATCTTAAAAAGTGTACAGTTCAACCAATCTCCTGCACCACTGCACAGTAAAAATAAACAAGTTAATTTTTTAGAGAAACCACAATTGAGCAGGTAGGATACTTAATCAGACAAAGGTTTAAAGAGTACCGTTGTGAATCGGCCCTACCACTCTAACAATTAAAAGTCACTTGAAATTATGTATACACTAGAGTTCCGGTAAATAAAATTATCATTACACAAGTATGTTTAAAATGTATATAGAGTGGACCCGAAATAGCTTCCTTAAAGGGAGTGTTCGCGAAAAATGAAAGGGGGTATAGGCTTAATGCGATAAAAAAGCGCTTTTGATCGCTACTAATCTTACTTCTATCTGTTGCGTCTATAAGGAGAAAATTGATAAAGACGTCTCATACCGGAGAGCGTAGCGCCCATACAAATTAAGGAAGTTGGAACATACGACTTAGACCGTAAAAAAATCAAATTAATATCAAACAAATCATTCAGATATTACAACCTATAGTCATCGATTATCTTTCGCCACGCATGTTATTTCTCGAACTTAAAGTTATTCATAAACTACCGAACATCATTAAAAACTATATAAACTTCAGTTTACCTTTCCGAGATAATATTTATTTTTGTCTCCATAGACAAGGTTTCATCATCTTTACTCCGGATAGTGTTATTCAACAGTTTCCCCCAATCCAGCAGGTTGTATTTATCCTGGAGAAAAACTAGTATTATGAGAGATTATTGCTGGATAGGAATCAGCTCTATTGTAGCCTACACTTCATAAGAAGGCCTATCTTCATAGAGAATAGAATATATTCTATTCTCTATGCCTATCTTGCCTTTCCTTTTTCCTAAAATAGACCTGAATACTTGCTTCAAGCTCTAATGTTTTAATCCCTATTACTTTGCAACCTGATGGTGTATAAGCTTAGGTATTTAAAACTTTTTCTATAAGATCAGATCTATCAGAATTTTATTTATATCAAATATCTACGACATCAGATTGCAAGTATATAAGGATTAATTTATTTATCTATGGATTAAAAAGTGAAAGTTTGAGGCAAGTGTTCAGTATAGTTCTTGTATATTCAAAAGCTTGTGAGAATGTTCTAAGATTTTACTTGTAGTTCCTGGATTAATAAAAGTATGGGCAATTGTTCCAAGATTCTACTTGGAGTTTCTTACTTGTTAAAAGTATGGAAAAATGTTCCAAGATTCTACTTGGAGTTCCAGGATTGTTAGAAGTATGGACAAATGTTCAAAAATTCTACCTGAAGTTCCTGAATTGTTAGAAGTATGGACAAATGTTCCAAGATTCTACCTGAAGTTCCTGAATTGTTAGAAGTATGGACAAATGTTCCAAGATTCTACCTGTAATTCCTGGATTGTTAGAAGTATGGACAAATGTTCCAAGATTCTACCTGGAGTTCCTGGATTGTGAAATGTATGGACGAATGTTCCAAAATTCTACCTGGAGTTCCTGAATTGTTTGAAGTATGGACAAATGTTCCAAGATTCTACCTGTAGTTCCTGGATTGTTAAAGTATGGACAATTGTCCAGAGATTCTATCTTGAGTTCCTGGATTGTTAATAGTATGGACAAATGTTCCAAGATTCTACCTTTAATTCCTGGATTATTAGAAGTATGGACAAATGTTCCAAAATTCTACCTGGAGTTCCTGGATTGTTAAAATGTTCGACGAATGTTCCAAGATTCTGTGGTTTTCTGGTTTAGTTTCGTCTGAACCGAGTTTAAACTCTGAAATAAAACAACTTAAAGGGATTATCAACGTTTTTTCAATCGAACCTTCTGGTCAAGCTACAAAAACTTATAAACTTTTTTCGTAACTCGCATCCATTGTTGAAACATATGCATGTCTTCTTCTTGATGTTCTCGTTGTATTTTCCATGCAGTGCAGGGATGTCCCAAAACATGGTAATTACGTGACGACTTTTATATCGTCTTTGATCCACGCGGCATTTTTTGTAAACTCAATAAACGTAGTATTACAGTTAAAACAGTTACAATCTCATCTCATACTAATTTAAAAATGTGCTCTGCTCTGCTCTGGGAAAGTGGAGGGGTGATGGGGGCTTAACCTTTTTTATCTTCCTGTATAAGCCCCTAGAAACATCAACATGGTAGCTGAAAATATATGTTAATAAACCTAGAAGGTTAAATTATACTAAGCTGTTTACAAGGAAAATGATGAAAACCTGGCACAACAGATTCTTTTCTCTCATGAGGATTTATCGTAATTTGTGATAATTATATTATATGTAATAATTATGTCTTCATGGAACAAATATTTGATTTGTTGACCTCTCAGACAACACAATCTAATTCCAGCAAAAGTAAGAAACTCATTTTTACGGAACAATTGGTACGACTTTGCTATATCGTTACTCGTCGTACTTTCACCAATTCAATTTGTTTAATTTTCTTCAGATTTTAAAAGTTGTTGTTTTCTCTTATCTCTGATTAAACCTATCCAACCTATTGCGTATAGTTTCAATCAAAAGTATCTAACTAACCTAGATGTGTGAGATTGTGATACAAGAGTTCAGGAACAGCTTCCTCCGGAGATCCGTCCTCAACCAGATGAAATATATCCTTGATATAGTTGGTCAGCAGAGGTCGGGTTCTATCTGTAAGCAGAATACCTGATACAAAGTTAAAACAAGAAACCCTCAAAAAATTTCAGTTTATATTCCTTCCACATAAAATGCAAAAAAACACGCAGATTACAGTACATTTTTTTGTGTAAACAATTTGGGATTTCTTCTTCTTAATATTTCTTATTAAACCTTAACTCACTTCTCTCGTCTTTAGAATAATAGTTCCTGGAGCTGAAGATTAGGTTTGGTTCGTCCATCTTGAGAATATGTAAACTTGAATTTGTATCACTGATGGATATACTCAGGGAGAAGAAGGGTTGAACTCCGAACCTTGTAAAAAGATCTCCGAGAAGCTCCGCTAAATCCGTCCCGGGGTTCTCATCACTTTGTAAACGTTACTTTTAGGATTTATAAACTATTGACATTTTGGTGTTCTTTTAAAATAATAAAATCCACAAAACAACAGCTTTGCAGATTTCCCCAATTTTTGCTGTCATTTTAAATACAAAAATCTGTTTATTGCATGATATTTGCCTACTCCCTCTGGGCTCTGAGTCCGAAACTTAAGACAAAGCATCCTAATGAAACCCAGTATCGGAAATCAGGTTTCAAGAATTGGGTCAGGCAATTTTGCAGAACCCTATTTTCTTTAAATTCTCTTTTAGTTTTCAGATTTCTTAAATCAAAATCTACACAAATGTATAATGTAAAATACTCAAATGCAATGGCAAACCTCACATAATTAAACAAATTCGGTTTAGTTGGGTGAAGACAATGAAAAGTGTAAATCTGTAGATTTATAAAATATCAATTTATCAGTCCTATTCATCAACCTTTTCAGAAACCAAAATTGTCCTTCACAAAGAAAAGAACGTTCCTGAGTTTAAATTTGATTGATGAGAATATCGCGTCCAGTTCCTTCTTAGACTCGGATATTGTTATTTTATCCCGACCCAGACACTGATTATAGAAGAGACGAGTTTTCTTCACGATCTTAGAGGTGTGTTTAACCTTACCTCTCTTCTCCAGTCCTTTCCTGGGGGATTGGGAGAGATTATACTAGGAAACCTTGGTTTTCTTATAGGAATTAAGCCTTGGCAAAAACTCAAATTTTCTCAATCCTTTATTCTTTCCAACCTGTTGGTGTAAACCATTTATATTTCAAACTTAGAATATTTGATAAAACAGAATTCATAGTTAAAAATATCTAAAGTCTACGGTATTAGGTTGAAAAAATATAGGGATTAGTAAATCAGAGTTTGTGGCAATGACTCCATTCCTTTATACAACCCTATTTCGGGTTCATTGAATCTCACAAAGCAAAAACATGGGAGATGCCTTAAAGAAAGTATGGTATCTATTTCATTACAAAAATTGTCCAAATGTGTCTTTAAAAATGGCAAAAAAAGTTATAATTATTTTGACAATTTTGGTTCCTATTAATTAATTGAACTCTGAAGAAAAGATCATAATGTGCATTTCCGGTAATTTTATTCTTGTGTATATATGCCGGTGATTAAGTTAAGAATTGAACATCTGTGTTCAAGTTCTAATCAAACTCCTAGTCCTACACTTAAAAATCTGTCCGATCCTAATGGTTTGAACATTTCTCCTATCCAACCGAACAAAGTTCGTCCAGTGTTCCGTCCCAGTAGGTCTGGGATGAATGTTTCTCCAGTTTCCACAGGAGAACTTATAGAAATCCTGGCACGGATCTATCTCCAGGTTCATGGAACTTAGAACCCGAAGACAATGTTTGGTCGTGCATCTATCCTTACTCCAGAATACCTGGAGAACAAGTTTAGACTCCGGGTTAGATATTTAAAAACTAGTTTGTTACCTTTTCTCCGGTTGGATTTACTATCTTTGTATTTGAATCTAGTGTGGAAGAGGATACTGGAACAATATCTGTGAATGAAGCGTTCTCTGTTCCTGTTGGAGGAACAGGTTCGAAACCCTTAATCTTTATAGTTCTAGGTTAATTCAAGCTTTGTTAACATTTCATAAAAAGGAATAAAAGATGGAAGGAAGGAAGGAAGGAAGGAAGGAAGGAAGGAAGGAAGGAAGGAAGAAAGGAAGTGTTAACATCCCTATGTCTGTCATAAAGTTTAAGTGCTGCTGTAGCCACTAGGACAGAAAGAACGAAGATTGAGAAGGATGAGATGAAGATGATACAATAGTTTGGGTTACTCTGGGTCTGGTCTTTACCAGAGGAACCTGAGAGAGGAGCATAACGATATCTTGTCATCGGTCTGATGAGAACTAATTCCTGTTCTCCACCTGTGTATCCAGGTACAGGAGGAGAACATCTGGAAACTAATCATTCTTTTCTAAAAATCTGAGAAAAAATCGATGGAACTCTAAGTTACATACGTAATTTGTAAGGATTTGTAAGGTTTTAACTGTTTTTATCGAAAAATATATGTACATTGTATTTAAAGAAAATTTACAAAAAATCGGACTCTTTTCATAAATATTGAGACGTTTGTAAAATACCATTACGTGAAAACCTGTATTTTGATTTAAATATTTATTTAGTCTTCGTTATTAGATAAAACTAGAAACTATGTATAACAGCTGTTCATGGTGATCCGTGAAACATTACTATTCGTGAACTTCAAGAACAGTGGCGTAAATAAGGGGGGTTATTGGGGTTATTTACCCCCCCCTACAATCCGGGGGGTAGTTCCCCCCCCCCCCTTAGAATCCTGGGGGTAATTACCCCCCCCCCCCTAGAATCTTGGGGACACAAATATCCCCGTTTAGTAACTTGATCTCCATTCTCCATGTCCATGATAACCATTAATTATTAGGAAAAATGTTCAAATTTTTTTGGCGCTTCGCGCAGATAATCTTACTCAAATAACTCAATCAACTTTATCAAAGTAACATAGATAAATTTTACCCAAAAATCGAGTTTTTTAATGCGGTTGCTTACTTCCACTATATGTCAAATTAAGTATAAAGCTCTCCCGGGGGGGGAGTAAAATGTTAAAAGATCAAGATTATTAAGAATTAAATTTTAAAAAGTAAGACATTTCTCTTTAAATAAAATGAAATAAATATATATACCTAGTACATTGACGACAAGAAAATTTTAGAAATTAGAAATTAGAATAAAAACAAAGACAATATTTTTTCAAAGTTTTGCAGAGTAGCTTTTCTAAAGATTTAAAAAAGGTTACATCTTTTTCTTCTTAGAGTAAAACTATTTGTTATGTTACTTAAAATAAATTTTTACAGATCTTTGTAGTTAATGTCAAATGAATAAATATAATGAAGGATATAAAACAACAAGGTAAAAGCCTTTATTTGATGGAGTTTGTAAATGCCAGAAATGAGTGGAAAATGCAAATCAAACCCAAACAAAACTAATATAGGAAATATTTTANCTCAAAAATAATCAAATATCTAACATTCTTTTAGTAATTTTAGACAAAATGTTAAGAATTTCTCAAAAATATTCAAATATCTAACATTCTATTAGCAATTTTGAACAAAATGTTTAGGTTTCTTCTTGAAGGAATGGCCCAAGTAAAGTTGAAGAAGTTATTCCATGAATGCTTCTTAAATGAATTGGGACTTGGGAGTGTAATGAAGAAGTTCACTTTACCAGTTTTAATTAAGTTTAAGTTTCATGTCTTTCGAAGAAAAGTCCTTTTATTAGGAGCTCGGTACAAAAATGGAATTGAGACATTGCCACAAACTCTGATTTTCTAATCCATATGTATTTGCAACCCGATATCGTATATAGAACTTGGATATTTCAAACTATTAATTCTGTTAGATCAAATAATCTAAGTTTTAAATGACAAAGGCTTACACCACCAAGTTGTAAAGATATCGGGATTAGAAAATCAGACATTGTGGCAAAGACTCATATGATTTGGCACTGATATTTGTCATTTTCAAACCTTGCTGGAATTATGGCACATATACAATTCTCTGCCAAAAATAAATCTAAATTTTAGAAGCAGCTCTGTTCCTAATATTTGGTTTTATAAAATACAGGGTTATCCACAAAGTACTGCGGAATTCCTGTTTTAGCCAAATCATTAAGTAACATGCATTCAAATACTTTATTCAAGGCAGAACCCCACAGTAGTATCTAAAGTAGAACATTTTTTATTCGTTCAATGTAAAGGAAAGAAACAGGCGTTATGTATCCTGAGGGGTATAAATATATACATATTTATATCTATAGCCTTTCATGTTAAACAACGCCAGAAAATTAAGAAAGTACTTCAAAATTTATAAAATTTTTGTTGATAAAATTTACAAAATTTTTGTTGAAGACAACAAACAATCGTTAGGATACTTAGGTAACTTTTTGTGACTTGTAATTGTCCTAACTATGATTTATGTACAGGGTGACCCACAAAACATGACAGTTGGTAAATAGTTTAGAATGTCTTCTTCCATAATTTGTTCAGTTGTTTGATACCAAAATATTTGTCCTGAGGCAATTGATTTCTGATTGAACTGGTTTGTTGTTCTTTTGCATATGCCGACATACATACATACAATGTAACAAATATGTTCTAGTATGATCCCCCATTTTTTTTTTGGCAGAAAAATTGCCTCAGCTTCAAAGTTTCAATATTTTCTTTTATCCGATACTGAGCTTAAACCTAAATTATGAAAATTTTCTGTGTACCATACAAAACATCAATTTCAAGGAAAATCGAGTTTTCACTTTAACATTAAGTTCAAGCTAAAATTACTGGGGCATATTATCCTACCTAAATCCACCCTGCGACTGGCAATTTAAATCTGCACCCTGCGGCTGGATTAAGGTAACACTACTCTTTATAATACCAGTATCATTCATAATACCATATGGTAGATGATCTATAACCCCATGAGACTACACAGACTGCTCATACACTCTACCTGGATAGGCTGAGTAGGCCTGTAGTGTCCCGGCACGCCATGACACGGTTCCATGTATTGTTTTTTACTGACATCTCACGGCCACTTGTTGTATTCAGGTGTTAAGTTTTAAAACTTTTAAAGTTTAATACTCCAATTTTAAACATAAAACATAACGAGGTCCTTTTGTACATAACCACTTTTTCAACAATTTTCAATTAAATTAGTATTTATTTATAGGGTTAGGTTAGGTTAGGAAGACACTTTCTGGGCCGAGCGCTGCGGCTAGGACAGGCTAGGGGGCCGAGCGCTGCGGCCACATATCTTACATTTAAGATCAATGTTCAAAATTGATAGGAGGGGGTTGGGCGGCCGGGGGGGGTCCAAAAATCGTTTTCTAGGATATTACCACATAACGTTCATCAATATATGTTTATTTTTAAAGATTTTGAGTTTCCTAATTCAAAGGATCCTGAAATATCCCTGAATACAGATTTCTCCTGATTGGTCGTGTGCAGTACTTGTAAACAATTTAAAACATGCTGTGGAAAATATCGCATATAGGTGTAAATTAATCTCTGTAATTCTCAGTCTCTTCTCAATTGTCTCTGATCAACCAGGGTTGCCAACTCCGAAGAAAGATAATTCCCAATTTCTGTCTTCAAAATTCCCAAAATCCACTTAAAATTCCCCATCTTTATTGTATACTAAAACACAGTAAAAAGCGCTTTAAATTGATATTAACTTTTAAAAACAACTAAATAATATGCATTTTCAATTTTTAAAAAGCCTTATTTTGGGAACAATTCCCTTCACTATGATTGATCTGATTCAGATTCGATTTAAATCATGAATACATCTTTGGCGAAAAATAATTCATGACAACAATTGTTATGAATTTTAGTCAATTTCATTGTTTTCCAGTACAATTAACAAAATATATCAAAAAGTTTAAAATTCCTCAGAAATACCCCAATTTTCATTCAATTCCCCGGGGAATTTCTCATTCCCAATTGGGGTAGAAATTCCCCAGATTTCCAAAAAATGGGGAAAAATTTCCCCAGTTGGCAACGCTATCAACCATTAATACTATACCACCAAACAAGATTTGTAAAGAGTACATTCTGTACACTTGTACTCCATGTACACTCATACTTAACCCTTAAACCGGTTTTCACCTTATTACTGGCTAGCCGACATTGCATTGGAAAGTTGATAGACGTGTAGACTGTGGACGATTAGTATTTAAATCATGGTATTTAACATGAAGGTGAACTTACCCGAGGATACCAGGACTTTGGAATTTTATACTAGACAATCAGATTCCAGGTAATTTTTTTATGTATTATTGTGTTTTCAATATTTGGGTTGCCATTGTGTCTATTGATCCCCAGGCCCATCCTGGAAAATTATTTTGGGAAGGGGGAGGGGGGGCACATAAAGCTACGGCCATATACATTATAACGGCCGGCAATTTCCTAGAAAACACCTTTTGTTCTCCCTCCCACCACAATCAATTTTGTAATGCATTTGTTGATCATGCGCAACAAATTAGCTCTATATTAGCCTGCGGCGCAACCTAACATACCCTAAATTAATGGTAAAATAATGGTTTTAATATTTTTTATTTGAGAAGACACTAGATTAAATTAGTTTTAGGAGCCCGTTTTTTGAGACATTTCCGTGTTGAGGCGTTTCCATGTCACCGTCCTAGCCGTGGTTGAAAGCCTGAGGCCGTTCCTTCCATAAACTACATTAGTCGACAACTTGACGTCTCCATTATGGGTCGTTAAATGTACGGAGAAATATCTATATCAGATAAGAATTTAGCATGAGACATCTAGAGCCAACATATCGTCCCCCAAAGTACGTGAACTACACGACCACTATCTATGGAGAGAACGGGCTCTGATAACAAATGCTATCCACAGCGCCCGGCTTCCTCAGTCAGTCCTTGCTGCAGTGTCTGGGCCATAAGACAACAAAAAAATATCCACAGCGCCCGGCTTCCTCAGTCAGTCCTTGCTGCAGTGTCTGGGCCATAAGACAACAAAAAAATACTTATCTTCTTCTTCTTCGTAAATCTATAATGCCATTAATACAACTGCACGGGTGACGGAGCGTAGAGGACCTTAACGAATTAATTATTTAAAATCTTGGATAAAGTATGCAAGATTCTGGAACGTCTTCCCAAATTATCAATTTACGCAGAATTAATTGTTCACAGCATAACTAAAATAGCAACACTTTCAGTATATAAAATGCATCCCTTCGGCTGTAAGTCGTAGGTTGTAATTCTGAAGTTGATATTATCCATATATTATGTTTCAGTGATGGAGATTTGACTATATCCTCGGCAGTACGATTAACCCTGATGTGTCCTATCTCGATGAAGAGGCTTGAGACCCCTGTAAGAACGGCAAAGTAAGAATTTAAGATTCGAATATCGTTTGGTGTATAGAAGACGTGTTGCTAAATTTGCTAATTGAATCCGATTTAAAACAGAATGTTGTGTAGTTTCTGCTGATTTGATCTGGGGTAATTTCCTGGTATAGGATTTTTGGACCCCTAACTTCCAATTCCCCGGCATCATTTAACTTGATTGTGACGATATTTGACGAGCCGCCTTTTAGGGTTTTTTTATGGTCAAAATATTCGGATAATGATGAAAAATCTCTTCTTAGACCCTTTCGTCAGCTCCATTTGAGAGTGGTATTTTTTTTTCAATTCAACAGGTGTTTTTTATTCCCGACTTCTCCTTGCTTACTTCCCATCACATTGGTTGTTATGAGTCTGTCCNCCTTTATACATGACGAACTATTTCGTTTTCTATTTTGTATTATAATTTATTTTGTCCAAGCACTGCGGCTAGGACAGGCAAAGTTGCCGAGCGCCGCGGCCAGGATAGGCCGAGGGCTGCGGCCACATGTCAACTTACCATGTGTAAAATATACGAGCTCTATGAATAAGATTGATAGAATGGAGGCATATTGGGCCGGGGGGTTCAAAAATCCTTCGCTAGGAAATTGCCGTTGTTTGACTTCGTGAATTAGCTGGATGCACAATGCTACTGATTTGAAATAATGGGATTAAAAAATAAATAGGTGCCTCCATCTTGAAGCAGTTGATCTGAACTCCTTGATTCATCTTCTACCTTTCAAAGAAAAGGTGAAACTGAAGCAGGACAGTGCTGCATATATACAGGTCTAATATCTTTTATTTTATTACTTATTATTGAGATTAATTTCTTAAACGAAAATGGTTTAAAAAAAAACTCGGAATAAAGCTTTTAGTCAAACGAGGGTCAATATATATGTATTTAAGAATTAGCACTTGTAGGTCAGTATATTAAAAATAAATGACCTCAATCTATCAAATAATTTCCCAATTTGGATCATCAAATTGCTTGATTTTACATGCAAAAATCAGCGTCCTACGATAATGATAAGTTGTGTTGGAGCACTTTTCAAATTTTCTAGCGAGTAATACGATTCCTGCCCCCCCCCCCCCCCTTCCTTTTAATATTTTGCAAATAGGACTCTGGGTAATAAGTCCAGCTCTAGGGTAAGACCAATCCAACCTTCAATGGTTTTGAACAGCAGAAAAAGTTTCAGTTTTTTCACTTTTGCAGAAAACTTTAATTCCCTTATTTTTGTCTTTTTTGATCTGAACTTCTAGTTCCAATTTAGATCAACACAACAGTTCGATTTTGATCAATTTTATTTCAGTGTCCCATCTGTAAGTTGAGTGGACCTCTTCTTAAAGATGGAATTATCTTAAAATTCCTGGAGGATTTCAAGGTTTCCGCTGTAGAAATCGATGAGAAAGGTGAGAACTAGATTTTAAGATCCGTATCTCTTAGACCAACCCCTTCCTTACAGATTTGTAACCGGATGTATAAATTTTTTAAAATTTTTGTTAATAAAAATGTGAGCAAATTTAGGATTTACGTGAAATTCATTCTTAAATCGGCAAACTATACCCTTATTACCTGTATTCTGGGATTTTTAAAATGAAGCCTGCTTGATCTTTATTATTGGTCTGATGATGAGAAGTTTGTCGACGTTACATTTATAAAACCAAAATGATCTTAATTTGTAATATCCCTCCGGTTAATGGTACAAAGACGTGGTGTTTTGTACAATCCTTTTTTCATTTATGCGCTCTCCTTAATTCATTTTCAAAAACATGAAACGATTTCAATGTCTTCTGTCAATTTTCTTGTCTATTTAGATATTGGTGTCTTGTCATATAACTTTCAACAAATTTTAGATTTATCAATTTAAATGATAAAAACTGATTAAACTTATGCTGATAGGTGAGGCGTTCCCGGTTGATCAGGAGAAATGTGATGATTCAATAATTGATTTGACCGAGAGCTTCAACTCCTCCTGTTGTCTAGAGGAGCTAGAGGAAGGGGAGATAAAGTCCCCAGTGAAACTGAAGAACGGATCTAGTTGGTTAAAGAGTAGGTCAAGTTATCAGTTAAACTCTGAACCTAAGAAACTGACAAAGATTATCTCCGCTCCAAACCTGGCTGCTAAAACCGTTGAAAGTGTACTGAAGGAGAGGTCTCTTAACATTGCAACTTTATTAAAAGCAAACCAGAGTAAAAGCAAGGTAACTTTTATAATTGGAATAAAAATTCTGAACTATCCTCTCAAATTTTTGAGTAATTTCAAATGACCCTGGCGGTTTAAAGAGGTATAATTATATGGCCCATTCATAAAAGTACCCTCTAAACCTTGGTATATTCGGAAATGTTCGAAAGTTCCTTGTTTTTCTTCCTGGGAATTAATAACTTTCAATTGCGGTTTTCCTGTAAAATTACCTGGCGGATTCATGCAGCAGAGACAGGAAGGAAATTGATAGAATATCAACCTTAATTGAATATAACTTTGGCTGAACTATACATATACATTTGAACTAAAAGTTTTTACATTAATTACATACAGTTTAACACAGAACTACGGGGACATATAAAATAGTTTTCTAAACCTATTGATGTAATGCTGCAGATAATTGAATAAATATATGGAGCTTAAAACTGTTCCCGCATATTTCATGGCAATTTATTTATCTTTACAATTACTTAGATTTAGATATTTAATAGTATAAAAACCCATTAAAAAATTATCTGGGTTCAACTGTCCTTAAAAATGAATTGTTAATAAGCCTGTTTGCTTAAAATTAAAGAAAATTGTGATAATTTTTTTACATTAAGGTGAAACGGCTAGGAAGCACCTCTCGAACACTGAAAGCACCACCTAGTAACGTAAGATTTTTTAAAGTAACTACAGAGTGTCCCCATAAACATGACAATTGAGAGACTACTTAATAGTTTTTTTTGATTGAATAATAAATTGATTTTATAATAAATATTTATATATATATACAGGGTGGCCAAAATGTACGGATTGTACGGATTGTACGGATTGATTTTTTTTAAACCCTAAAATTGTACGGATTGTACGGATTGTACGGATTTGTTTTCAAATTGTACGGATTGTATCAAAACTATAGATACAAAACTATAGATGAAAATGCTCAAATCCACCTTTAAAAAAATATCGAAGTTGTACGATTTTAAAGCGTGTTCCGATTTTTGCTTTTTTGGTGCAAGATATCGTACCAAGGTGGAAAATAATTTGTCCAAAAAGATTATTAATGATATTAAAATATCGGTCTTGAAACACGAGTTTAGAAACCATTAAAATTCGTAGAAATCCCTTCAAAATAAAGCAAGATGTAAGCAACGAAAAACCGATTTTTTGAAAAGTTGTTAACCATAAATAAAGTATTTTTTCAAATATCTAAATACGGACGTTATTCAGCAGTTCAAGTTCGGTGGTAGGAGATTCGGTGAATATTTTTGATTACGTGTTCTCGATTAGAGTGTCATAGACTTATGGTGGAGTTAAGACCATGATGAAGATTGTCAGGATTTAATACGTTTTAGTATAGAAAACCGTGGACATCTTCTTATTGTTACTCACCCTGCATACATTTAGTTTCAGACACACCGATGTCGAACATAAAAAGTCCATAATTATTTACCAGACATCTTCGCCATCGGCACATATTGTCGGTTGACTGTTCCCTGGGCAGAAAGAAAGTAAAGAGTACAGTTGTGAATCGAGCATGCTACTGTAAAAATCTCTCGATAAACATGTATTAAGTTGTAATCTCTGTTTGTCCGATCATAACTCAAGAACCCCTGGACTGATTTGCGTAAAGTTTTGAATGTTCTTAGCCTTGTTTTGAGATTCTAAGTTGAGTGAATTGACTTCAATAGCGAAAATTTAGTTTCCCGCTAATATCGTTCAAGTGCGGGTAAACGGCGGGAGTAACTTTAAGTTACCTAGGCAGTGCTGGGTTTAATTCATGTAATGTTATACATACTTATTGAAAAGCAGGAAAAAAAAACAGTTGGGAAGTCCGTAAATTTACTGTAGAAAATACTTCTGTAATTGGGATTATTTGTTACGGCGCGTATGCAGAAAGGGTGATAAAACGCAGCGGCTACAATAGGAATATTAACTGCATCTCCGCGATCCATGGATTCTACTACGCACATAACTCTGTGCTGTGTGTGCACGAGCTAGAAGTGAAAAGCAAAAAATATAAGCGCTTTTGATCGCTACTAATCTTACTTCTATCTGTTGCGTCTATAAGGAGAAAATGGTTGAAAACCACTCATACCGAAGAAGAAGTTGCAACTAGGGATGTTAAAGTTTTCTTTTTTGAAAAACGATTGTTTTGTTATAAGAAATGCGACGAAAATCAAAAACGAAACGATCGTTTTTTTAAAAAGTTCGTTTTTTTAAAAATGGTCGTTTTTAAAACGATCGTTTTGAAAAATGATCGTTTTTGAAAACGATTGTTTTTTAAAAACTCGTCGTTTCGTTAACGATCGTTAACGACTTCCCTTCGTTAACGACGACCCTTCGTTAACGAAGAGAGGAAACCGACCTGAAGGGCATCTGTACTTATCATTGAGTAGTTTTAAGAAAATATCAAGAAGTTTTACATCCCCCACAACTCTTTCACTTCATGTAAGACGACATTCAATAAATTTGCATGACATTTTTTCAAAAACGATCGTTTTTCAAAAAACGACCGTTTTTATAAAGTTCTTCGTTTCGTTAACGACAACCCTTCGTTAACGATCGTGAACGACGACACTTCGTTAAAAATCGTTAACATAATTGTCAATAACATTTTTTTCAAAAAAGGATGGTTTTTTAAAAGGTATAGTTTTCAAAAAACAATCGTATGAAAAACGGTCACAAATCGTTTTCATAAAAATGATCGTTTTCAAAAACGATCGTTAATCGTTTTCTAAAAGTTTAAAACGAGTAGGTCGTTTTTTAAAACGATCGTTTTTTCTGAAAACGAAACGATCGTTTTTGAAAACGATTGAAAAACGAAGCAAAAAACGACCGTTTAACGCTCGTTTTCAAAAACGATTAACAACCCTAGTTGCAACATTCAACTCGGATCGTAAAATAATCAATTTAATTCCAAACAATTCATTCAGATATTTTAAACAATAGTCTTCGTCATTCGTATATAGTTGATATTTCATAATATTTTTGATTTTTTTTTAGATAATATTTCGCTTGCCCTCGATTTTCGAACATTCCTGGAAAATATGAAAATGTCGTCTTCATTATCAAAATCCTCAAAACATGAATAAATGTTTTCAAAAGTAACTATCAGATCATAAAAAATAAAAATATTTTGAATTATCAACTTTATACGAATGCGTCGAAAAATTATCGATGATTTTTGGTTGTAATATCTGAATGATTTGTTTGGAATTAAATAGATTTGTTTACGATCTGGGTTGATGCTGCAACTTTCTGAATTTGCATGGACGCTACGTTCTTTAGTATGAGTGGTTTTTAACCATTTTCTCCATATAGATGGAACGGAACCATAGAGAATAGAATATATTAGAGAGGAATTAAAAGAATCTCTCGGTATTTTTTTTCCATTAAATTCCTCTCTATATATTCTATTCTCTATGAACGGAACAGATAGAATTAAGATGATTAGCGATGAAAAACGCTTATTTTTCGCCGTAAGCCCATACCCTCTTTCATTTTTCGCGAACATTCCCTTTAATACTGCTCTTTTATTAAAAAAATACCTAATATTATTGTGTCGTATTTTAACCTTGCAAAACTAATGTTTGATATTGCTAAAATTAGGTTCATCATGATATCTCAAACCCCCCGAGGTCGGGGGTTTACACGGAGAGAGAACTCCAGGATTTGATGGATCAGGATCAGTGGGATTTAGTCTTTACACGGTTCAGGTTCGGAATAAGGGGAAGGGGTGGGTTAAGGTTCAGAGATGGGGGGGAGGGTTAAGGTTAAGAGCAGGGGAGTGTTCAGGTTTTGAGCAGGAAAGTGTTCAGGCGGAAAGCAAGGGTTACGGTTCAGAGAAGGGGGAAGGGTTAAGGTTCAGAGCAGGGCGGTGTTCAGGGTCAGAGCAGGAAAGTGTTCAGATTCAGAGCAGGGGGTGTTCAGATTCAGAGAAGGGGGGTGTTCAGATTCAGNGAAAGTGTTTGGGTTTAGAGCAGGAAAGTGTTCAGGTTCAGAGCAGGAAAGTGTTTAGGTTTAGAGCAGGAAAGTGTTCAGGTTTAGAGCAGGAAAGTGTTTTATGTTCAGAGCAGGAAAGTGTTCAGGTTTAGAGCAGGAAAGTGTTTGGGTTTAGAGCAGGAAAGTGTTCAGGTTCAGAGCAGGAAAGTGTTCAGGTTTAGAGCAGGAAAGTGTTTGGGTTTAGAGCAGGAAAGTGTTCAGGTTCAGAGCAAAGGGTATTCAGGTTAAGATCACGGGGTATATAATTACAAAATATGTCCTAGCTGTAGCGCTCAGCCCAGAAACATAACCCAACCTAGCCCTAAAATAAAACAATTTCTTGTTCAAATGACCATAAAAATTGTTCAAATTATGTATTATTTCAGGGTAAGGTTAGGTTAAAACAATTTTTGGGCCGAGAGCAGCGGCTAGGACAGGCTAGGGGGCCGAGCGCTGCGGATAGTAGTTCAAACTAACATAAAAATAGTTCCAATTAACCAAAAAATAGTCTAAATGAAATGTTCAAATAAACAAACTGTTTGTAATTTTCACCTTTTATAGATTTTGTAATTATACACATTTATTGACACTTATATATTTCTTAACTTATATGTTTTGTAATTATATATTTTTAAATTTTGCCTTAAGTTACTGAGGGGGTGTTCAGGTTCAGAGCAAGAAAGTGATTATAGTTTAATGCTTGAAAGTGGAGCTTTTAACATTATTCTAAAAGATACCCTGTATTTAAAGAAGTACCGTAAAAGACCCTGAAGCGCTACAGCTCCTACAGCCTTGTTAAAGAGTAGAAAGAATTAAGATTTTTTTCATTTCTCTCGGAAATTTTAAATTTCTTATCTTAAATCTTATCGAGAACAAATTTCTTAGGTTCTACATCAAAGAAGAGAAGGAAAATATTTATGTCTGATCACTGATTTATAAGATGCTTAAAATATACTTCTAAACAAATTTTAGGAAACTAAGCAAACCTGTTTTCGAGTTTGTACAAAATCCCCTTTCCCCGGACTCTTTCTAGAAATGATCCCCCCCCCCCTCCCACGTTCCCTCTACGCTTATTCTTTTTAATATAGAAATAGTTTTTATTTTAGAAAAAATAAGAAATGTTGACTGTTTATTTGTGTAAACCCTACACTACAGAGATTACTTGTCTTTGTGAGATTAGCTCCAGACCTAGGAAAATACAGGTATCAACTAGGGGGTGGCCAATTTCGTCCTTTTTCTCAGTCTCGCCTACCCCCTTACTCGATTCTACCATGATTATGACTGTGAACCATCTTTGATCAAATTTTACCAATAGATCAGTTTCATTCCTGATTTATTAATTATCAACAATCGTCACTTTTTCAAATTTCGAATTTTTAATCTATCCCAAGGTTATAATGCAAGGAAAGTTATTTCACAGGCGTACGCATCTTTTGTACTGCAATGTACTGTCTCTGGGTGGTAATGTAAAAACAAGACGGATGTCGAAGCCTCACATGGGATCCATCAATGAAATATAAAAATAAAAAATCAATGAAATATTTTGGCCATAGGAAACTGTTATGTAAATTATCAAAATTATCAAAATTTAATGCTTTTAACATCCTCGGATACTAAACGAACACTGATGCATCTATTCTTGTTTACAAATTCCGCCCAGAGAGAACTGGTTTCAATATGTACGCAGAGTATACACAACTGCAATCAATTTTCCTTGCATTATAACCTTGATCTATCCTAACTGTATCAACTGCGTTCTACGCACAGTACAGAGATTAGAATTTTGTATCTGAAAATGAGTTCAAAGTGTACAATTCATGTAAATTTTCACAAATTATACACAGCACAATTTTCTATCTTTTTTAGGTGAATTTTTATCTATCTTTTAACGAAATGAAAAAAGACACTTTAAAAAAAACTGCATTTAGGAATGCTTCTTAGAATCCACAGTTGCTGGAATTCAAAAAAAGTATTCGCACCAGGTAAATTATAATAACAAATATACAGGGCACAAGAGATTACACCTATAAAGGACAATAGATTACACAGATATAACAAGAGATTACACCTATAAAGGACAATAGATTACACAGATATAACAAGAGATTACACAGATATAATAAGAGATTACATAGATACGAAAAGAGATTAAATAATTAGAATAAGAGATTACACAGATATGACAAGAGATTACACCTTGAGGACAAGAGATTACACATTGAGGACAAGAGATTACATTGATATGAAAAGAGATTACATAGATATGACAAGAGATAACACCATAGAGAATAGAATATATAGAGAGGAATTAAAAGAATCTCTCGGTATGAATTTTTTCAGTCCCTTTCAGCCTGAAAGGGAGTTCAAAGTGTACAAATCATGTAAATGTTCACAAATTATATGCAGTAGAGTACATAAATACAGTATGTTCCCTAGACTATTCATTTCAATTTCGAAATTTTTAAAGCTGTTAAATAAACTTTGTAATGAATTAAGTGAATTAAAACATCATTTGATTTATAGTTATAACGGAAAATCATTGTTTGTACAGTGGAAGGCATAGAGTCTTTGTGAAATGATCATTGGTCAATTATGAAACTAGCCTATTTCATAATTTGGTTTTCTTTTAACAATAATTTTAGATTTTCTATAAAATGATATTCCAGGGCCCAACAGGTTATATAGCATAAATATGTAAAGTACACCTGCAGTATGGAAACAGTACAACAAAATGGCCGTTTTACACTTTTTTTTAGTAAATTCCTCTCTATATATTCTATTCTCTATGGATTACACGAAAGGATGAGATTATACATGTAGGACAAGAGATAACACAAATAGGACAAAAGAATACAGAGATATTTAAATTTTAAGATACCACAAAAATCCACAGATATTTTGTTTAATGCAAAAAACTTTTTTTGGCAAAATTGGACTGCTAAGCTAGCTGCAATTGTTACACCTATCTTTTCGTATAAGAATACCATTATCGATTCACAATTTAAATGTGTTTTTTTCGGAGAATTTATAATTTTAAAGGGTAGTGTGGTGAATCGTTGAATGAAGGGTCACTTAGAATTAACTTTACAATTTTTCGTTTAACTTTAGAACGGAGAGGGAGGGTTTAACTTTACCCTGGAGTCTGGAACTGAAATCATCCTTACCTTAACCCTGTTCCTTCTCCTCGTCTTTCTTATCATTGGGTAATAAATAATCATACATTGGGTTACCCATACAGAATGCGACTAAAGAGACGTATTACAGACCTTAGTATTCGGAGTTCGTGATACTGCTGAAAAGAAGGTTGAAAAGTTCAGAGACCGGAACATTTCGCTACATCTAACCTCAGTTAAAACGAATATTTACTATAGTAAACAGAGTAAATACGACCAAACCTTAATAATGTTGGATTCTGAAGGTTCAGGTCAACAGGTCCAAATGTTATTTCCTGTCTAACCTTCTAATATTTACAAAGTTTGTATAGATTTGAAAAATAGATTTTTATTGTCTCCGTTCTTGTGAGTTCTTGTGTTCAGGTGTCTTGTTACAAGCTGAGTTCTTGTGTTCAGGTGTCTATGTTACAAGCTGAGTTCTTGTGTTCAGGTGTCTTTACTAGAAGCTGAGTATCCGTCATGGTTCATGTTTATTCAATCATGAGGAGAATAGGAACAAGAAGAAAACCAACAATAGAAGCATACAGACAGGTAGACAGGTAGACAGGTAGACAGGTAGACAGGTAGACTTGCAGACAGGTAGACAGGTAGACAGGAAGACTGGTAGACAGGTAATCCGGATAGACAGGTAGACAGTTAGACTGGTAGACAGGTAGACAGGTAGACTGGTAAACAGGTAGACAGGTAGACAGGTAGATTGATAGATTTGCAGATTGATTTCTGGAGAATCTTACGCCCCCATTGAACAAACACAAATTTAGGGGATCTGACAGGTTTTGTTGAATCCTGTTCTGAAGATGATATCAGAGATCTCTCTTCAGAGAACCTAGGACGGATTCAAACCTATAGTTTGGAGTCAAACCTTTCAAACTATACACAAATACTTCCTCAGGATCAAAATATTTTAAGTTCCAGTCCAACACATCAAGGAAAGTCGGACATTTCACAAAACTTGGAGAGCAGGAAACCTGAGCTATGTTTTATAAATTCTTCCCAGAGCAATAATATCAATCAAGAATCCGGGTAATTTGTACAAGTTTTTGTATCCTTGTCGACATGTAACCTTTTGTAAACAGTTCGATGAATAGACAAATTCAGTTACTGTATAGTTCAGTTAACTGTATAGTTCGGTTAACTGTATAGTAAAGTTAACTGTACAATTCAGTTAACTGTATAGTTCAGTTAACTGTATAGTTCAGTTAACTGTACAATTCAGTTAACTTTACAATTCAGTTAACTGTATAGTTTAGTTAACTGTATAGTTCAGTTAACTGTACAGTTCAGTATACTGTACAGTTCAGTATACTGTACAATTCAGGTAACTGTACAATTCAGTTGACTGTACAATTCAATTAACTGTACAGTTCAATATACTGTACAATTCAGGTAACTGTACAATCCAGTTAACTGTCAATTCAGTTAACTGTACAGTTCAATATACTGTACAATTCAGGTAACTGTACAATCCAGTTAACAGTCAATTCAGTTAACTTGACAGTCCAGTTAACTGTACAATTCAGTTAACGGTATAGTTCAGCAAAATGTACCATTCAAATAACTGTACAATTCAGAACTGTACAGATCTGTTTATGTATAGTTCAATCAGTTTTTTATAACTAAGTTTACAATTACAATTCAGATCAATATTTATAAAAATGATAAATAAGATTTGTCTAACTTGCATCTCAGTATTCTTGTATTCTATTCTCCCAGTTTTATCTACAATTCAAATCTACTATTTAGTGTTCTAAACTTTCTCTAATATGGAGATATTTTGTCGGGAATATTTGTATTCTAAAGAACATGTTGATATCAAGAATATACATTTATTTAGAACTAAACTTATCTTTTCTCTTTTAAAGTTTAAAGGGACTGTAAGCGTAAGGTTAAGTGACCCTCCAAACAAAGATGGTAATGAACGATTCACAACAAAACCCTTGAAACCTTTATCTGATCAATGACGTATTGTCATTTTTTGGGGTTAACATTTTTTTATTCTGATAATAATAAGATGTTTTCCTGCAGTAGAAATGCGCAAGTCACTTTTGTAGAAAACCCTTTATTGAAAATAAATAGTTTTAAAAATCGTAAATATGAATAAATAATTTTTAATTGATCAGATAAAGCTTTTAAGGGTTTCGGTCACTGCCTTCTTTGCATGGAGGTTAACTTGAAATTACGCTTACATTCTCTTTAAACATACAGGGTGTCCCAAAAAAACATGGGAATTCAGTGACGAATTCGATATCGTCTTTGTTATGAATTAGCATAGTAATACCTATTTCAAGAGCCATAATATTATTATGTCTGCTAGAGTTTATTTTATGAAATGTCTTCCGCAAGATGAACAGTGAATACGGAAAAGTTTACTCTGTTTGTATACTGCAATTTTCTTGTTATACTAAGTACAACCGTATGCAGTCAAAACATAAACAAACAAAATGTGAACTCTACAGTTTTCTTAGTAGGTATTACTATACTAAATCAAAGAATTCTTTTAAAAAAACTATATCGAATTCGTCACTGAATTCTCATGTTTATTGGGACACCCTGTAAAATGTAAAAATAACTAACTATTTCTTGTTGAAGCTGTAGTGTCGACGTGACTCTATATTTAAACAAGGCAATGCCACGTTTCACAACGTTACCTTTAAAACCTTCATCTGAGTAAAATGATTAAGATATCCTTGTTTTTTATCTGAAAATTGATAATTTCCAAATGCATTTTCTCTGCACTAAGGACTTGCGGATTTATGCATAACAAAGAAGGAAATTTTCAGAAAATAACAATTTTTCAGAGAAAAAAATGACGAAATCTTCCTAATTGTTACGGAATTCAAAGGTTCTGGTACGTTTGTGAATCTGGTATAGACCGACGCATTTATCTTAGAAATCTAATGTCGTAGAATATCGACCTTAGGTATTTTAAAGTATGAACTTTGCTTGATAAAAACTTTTAATTTTGAAATATGAATGGTTTACACGATATATAAATTAATTAGAAAATTTAAGTTTGTGACAAAGGCCACACCTCCTAAGGGAGACTGAACAATTCACAAAATCAAGAAATAGAAAAGGAATTGTGAATTTTTTACCGCAAGTTTTTAGATTAGCGGGATTCAATGAAAATTGTTGCATAACACAAAAAAAAGTATAATGTGAGTTTAAGGCATTTATTATTATCTTTTTCCAGTTATTAATTCTCTAGAAGTACTGCGAAATTGAATTATTAATTTTTAATGTTGAGAAAGTATAAAAACAATGTATTTTATTCATTATTTTGAGTTGAAGTTAGAAACTATAACTTCTGTATTATCTCGCAATGTTAATTTCTTTATTGAAGGAAAATAAATGGGATTTCCCCGTTAAGCTTTCTTAATTCTTCGAGGAAAAGTTTTCAAATAAAAACTGAGAATTTTGTCAACTTTTCATATAAAGTTGGAGCTAAGAATAATCTAAACTTCTATACTCTGCAGCAGTTTCCTTTTTATTTATTTACACTTTTCAACTCTTTTTCATTCATACTAAATACTGCTACATTCTACTCCAGGGTCTGTCCTAGTCAACGTTTTTTGGACCCCCCCCCCCAAGCCCCTCCCCCCTCCTTTCAATTTTGTTTATGACCAAATTAGTATTTATTTAGCATTATTTAGAATTAGGTTAGGTTAAGACATTTGCTGGGCCGAGCGCTGCTGCTAGGATGGGCTACGGGGCCGAGCGCTGCGGCCACGCCACGGGTTAGGTTAAGTTGAGACACTTTCTGTAAGATCCATGTACAAAATTGATAGGAGCCGGGCCTGGGGGGGGGGTCCAAAAATCGTTCTCTAGGAATATACCCTACTCCATTCTTCTGCATATTCTACTTTTTACATCTTTTATATTTTAATCATAATTATGTCAACTTCATTTGTATTCAACCAAATTCATACCATTTTTATATCACTCAATATAGTAAGATATGTATATTTTTATGAATTTGAGCAAGGTCGCTGAATTACCTCCCGTCGATTCAAAACTTATCTGTATATTGCTGCAAATGCAGTGAAGTTATCATCTACAGGACCAGGGGTGTAAATAAGGATTTCTAGGGGGGGGGGTGTAAATTTAACAATTTCTCAATTTCTGGGATTAACAAACTATCAAATAAAAGGCTTCCTTTACCACCTTTCAGTTTTCAACTATGGTAACGTGGTATTGACAAGTTTGTCGGGACATTTTAATTTGTGACGTGCACATTCTCGACTATGCAGTCGACGACGACCTTGTAAAAGGCCTTGTTTGGTGCCTAGCTCAGGTGTACGTCCTTGACAATGGTGGCCAACAGATCCTTCTGGGAACTAAGCTTAATCACGTAAATATTAAGTGACCCTCCATGCAAAGATGACAATGCCTGATTTATAACGGCTCCCTTGAAACCTTAATCTGATCAAAAATGTGGAAGAAAAGTGTTTATTTCGTCACTGTTGTTTAGAATCAAGAAATGCGTGCAGTCACTTTCGCAGAGAACCCGCAAATGAAAATAAAAAATCTAAGGAAACAAAAACACGAATATCTAATATCTAATTCAATCTAAATCATAAAAAGCTTTTAAAAAACTTTTGTTGTAAATATTGAATCGGGCATTGCAATCTCTGCATGGAGGGTCACTTGAAATTACGCTTACAGTTCCTTTAACCGCTAAAGAGGGGTCAAAACTTCTAAATCTTATTTAATCTGTAAAAAAGGAACCAAGTTTCTGCCACAAAGTCTGATTTTCAACCCCTATATCTTTGTAACCTGACTTGAAGACCTTTGATATTTCAAACAATCAATTCTACCAAAAAGTCTCCGTTTGAAATGTCAAAGGTTTACACCACCATGTTGCGCAGATATAGGGACTAGAAAATTTGAGTTTTTGGCAAAAACTTTGTTTTTTTAGTGCTCGGTTGGTTTCTGGCACCCCATGTGAATTGATTTAAGTTGTCGGACACTCACACAACCAACATATTTACGTTAATTCATATCTTAAATATCTCTTGGTTTCCACATATCCCAAGAATAATACTTATATCTTTTGATTTAAAAGCTTACGCTGCGGACATTGAGTTTCCCCTTATCTACTGAGATGACTGTATTATCAGTACGTACCATCATGTATTCATAGATAACTTAACAAATATTAGAGGTGCAAAGATTTGATCTTCTCAGGTTTTAATATTTAGACTAGATCCTGTCTTTAGTTCCCTGATGTTAGGATCAATGATGCTCTTTGTCTAGTCCTTGGGTTATAGCTGCTACTAGTCTAGTCCAGGGATTATAACTGCTACTAGTCTAGTCCAGGGATTATAGCTGCTCCTAGTCTAGTCCAGGGATTATAGCTGCTCCTAGTCTAGTCCAGGGATTATAGCTGCTTCTAGTCTAGTCCTGGGATTATAGCTGCTCCTAGTCTAGTCCTTGGATTTTAGCTGCTCTTCTAGTCCAGGGATTATAGCTGCTCCTAGTCTAGTCCAGGGATTATAGCTGCTCCTAGTCTAGTCCGGGGATTAAAGCTGCTCCTAATCTAGCCCTTGGGTTATAGCTGCTCCTAGTCTAGTCCAGAGATTATAGCTGTTCCTAGTCTAGTCCAGGGATTATAGCTGCTCCTAGTCTAGTCTAGGGATTATAGCTGCTCCTGATCTAGTCTTGGGATTATAGCTGCTCCTGATCTAGTCCTGGGATTATAGCTGCTCCTGGTCTAGTTCTGGGATTATAGCTGCTCTTAGTCTAGTCCAGGGAGTATAACAGCTGTTGGTATATAATTCATTCTTTCATATCCGCACTACTTCCACATAGCTCCAGGAGCTGGTATAAAATTCATTCTTTTAAATCCGCACTACTTCCAATAGCTCTGGTATATAATTCATTCTTTTATATCCGCACTACTTCCACATAGCTCCAGTAGTTGGTATATAATTCATGCTTTTATATCCGCACTACTTCCACATAGCTCCAGTAGTTGGTATATAATTCATGCTTTTATATCCGCACTACTTCCACATTGCTCCAGTAGTTTGTATATAATTCATTTGCAAATAATACATAAGAAACAAGTCTTAGTAAGGCCAAATTCGGTGCATACGAGGTGGATACAGTTATAGTTTTGGACCTTCCAGTAGAGACGACCCAAGTAATATATGCAAAAATATTTCCCACTGATAATAATGTATTAACCTGGATTTATCACAAATTGAAACGTTTTCTCATTAAATGTTGAATCCTGTTTCTAAACTTGAGGATCAAAGTACAACTTGTATGTTGTGTGTGAACATTAATATTGTGAGGTTAGATACTTGAACTATAAGTTTACAGTAATACTGAGAGAAGATGGTGGGGTGGAAAGATCTTTGCTAATTTTAAAGACGAGGCGTTGGAAATTCATCCGACATTTGTTTACGCCTGAGGCCGTTCCTTTCATAAACTACATTGGTCGACAACTTGACGTCTTTATCTATCTATCAGATAAGAATTTAGCAAGAGACATCTAGCGGCCAACATATCGTCCGGCCCAAAGTACGTAGACTACCTTAGATATTCAACACAATTGTGAATGTTTTGTGTTAAAAGTTAACTGAAATTATGATATTAATTTGTATTTTAAACTACTGGAGCTATGTCATAGCTCCAGTAGTTGGTATATAATTCATTCTTTTATATCCGCACTACTTCCAGATAGCTCCAGTAGCTGGTGTATAATTCATTCTTTTATATCTCCACTACTTCCAAATAGGTCCAGTAGTTGGTATATAATTCATTCTTTTAAATCCGCTAAACTTCCACATAGCTTCAGTAGTTGGTAAATAATTCATTCTTTTATATCCGCACTACTTCCAGATAGCTCCAGTAGTTGGAATATAATTCATTCTTTTATATCCGCACCACTTCCACATAGCTCCAGTAGTTGGAATATAATTCATTCTTTTATATCCGCACTACTTCCACATAGCTCCAGTAGTTGGAATATAATTCATTCTTTTATATCCGCACTACTTCCACACAGCTCCAGTAATTGGTATATAATTCATTCTTTTATATCCGCACTACTTCCACATAGCTCCAGTAGCTGGTATATAATTCATTCTTTTATATCCGTACTAATTCCACATAGCTCCAGTAGTTGAAATATAATTCATTCTTTTATACCCGCACTACTTTCACATAGCACCAGTAGTTGGTATATAATTCATTTTTTTATATCCGCACTACTTCCACAAAGCTCCAGTAGTTGGTATATAATTCATTCTTTTATATCTGCACTACTTCCACGTAGCACCAGTAGTTGGTATATAATTAATTCTTTTATATCCGCACTACTTCCAACATAGCTCCAGTTGCTGGTATAAAATTCATTCTTTTAAATCCGCACTACTTCCACATAGCTCCAGTAGTTGGTATATAATTCATTCTTTTATATCCGCACTACTTCCAGATAGCTCCAGTAGTTGGAATATAACTCATTCTTTTATATCCGCACTACTTCCACATAGCTCCAGTAGTTGGTATATAATTCATTCTTTTATATCCGCACTACTTCCACATAACTCCACTAGTTGGTATAAAATTCATTCTTTTAAATCCGCACTACTTTTGCATAGCTCCAGTAGTTGGTATATAATTCATTCTTTTAAATCCGCACTACTTCCACATAGCTCCAGTAGTTGGTATATAATTCATTCTTTTATACCCGCACTACTTCCACATAGCTCCAGTAGTTGGTATATAATTCATTCTTTTATATCCGCACTACTTCCACATAGCTCCAGTAGCTGGTGTATAATTCATTCTTTTATATCCGCACTACTTCCACAAAGCTCCAGTAGTTGAAATATAATTCATTCTTTTAAATCCTCACTACTTCCACATAGCTCCAGTAGTTGGAATATAATTCATTCTTTTATATCCGCACTACTTCCATATAGCTCCAGAAGTTGGAATATATTTCAATCTTTTATATCCGCACTACTTCCACATAGCTCTAGTAGTTGGTATAGAATTCATTCTTTATATCCGCACTACTTCCACATAGCTCCAGTAGCTGGTATAAAATGCGTTCTTTTAAATCCACACTACTTCCACATAGCTCCAGTAGTTGGTACAGTGAAACCCTTAATAACGAATACATCAGAAGAATTTATCAAATGTCGTCTTGACAATTTTTTCAATGAGTTTTATACTATATTACGTAAATTACAGTTTTTGCGAAATTAAATAAATAGCCATGAATATGTGGGAACAGTTTTAAAGAGCTCCATATAATCATTTAATTTTAAAACTAAATATCTGCAACATTCCATTATCATAAAGTGAAGAATACGACATTTGATAAATTCTTTCAATGTATTCGTTATTAAGGGTTTCACTGTATATAATTCATTTTTTTATATCCGTACTATTTCCACATAGCTCCAGTTGTTGGTATATAATTCATTCTTTTATATCCGCACTACTTCCACATAGCTCCAGAAGTTGGTATATAATTCATTCTTTTATATCCGCACTACTTCCACATAGCTCCAGTAGTTGGTATATAATTCATTCTTTTATATC